>NC_056731.1:926740774-927038274 GCF_019279795.1 Protopterus annectens
GTTAAGGTAAGCTGTATGTACTAACTTTCCCTCATCCAAGGCCTTGGTGGCAGTCTCAAAGAAGTCAACCAGGTTCAACATGCCAGATCTGCCCTTGATGAATCTGAACTGGGTGGGATCAACTGCTTGGAGATGGCCTGTGTCCTTGTTTATGCGATCCATAATAATACACTCCATGACTTTACAGATGAGACTTGTCAAGCTAATGGGGGTGATAGTTTCCAGTCACTAGTGGCACCACCTTTGTGCAAGGGTTGACAATGGCAGATGTTCTTCATGTTTCACGGTTGCAGCCATTACATTTGGGTTATTCCTGCCAGAGTAGCCATCGGCCAGCCCGAATACCAGAGACTTAGTATTTCTGCATCAGTTGCTGTCATTTGAAGACTGATGTCAGGTCATCAGTAGTATAAAGTAAAGTAGCCGACGCCATTACATCAGTCTTTCTTGCAGTGGAGCTTGAAGCAGTTAGCACGAGTGCTGGTCGGCTGCTACCGGAGTTTTGTCTACCGAATTGAAGTTGAAGTCTTCTAAAGCTAAGTACCCCATTGGGGATCCTTTTTTCTTGCACTAACCAATGTCAGAAAAAGTTAATTGTCTCTCCTGTGGAAAACAAGTACTACACCAAGACTTCCACTCTTACTGGGCCCAGACCATGATGCCCCTTGTTACCGCTTCTGTGCTTTGTTCAATGCCAGAACTATCTGTTGTCGGGCCCTTACTGTAGCCAGATATTTTTGCTTACATTCCTCGAATTCCGATATGGCTTAGTTAAGCCATCCGACAGCAGATCTACCGAAAAAACATAAAGATGAAGACAGAGACGGACCGCACAGGTCCAAACCTACAGACGATGCTTCCGTTAAGCTAGTCTTCAGTTCTTCGGTACTCAGTGAGGCTCTTTCACAGCCCCTGATGCCCGCTTCTGTTGATTCACAGGCTGCTACCAAGACCCTTTCGGAGTCTAGTATGCCGCAAAACTCTTCTTCGACTAAGGATCCTGAGGTCGTCTCAACCTTGGATGGTTCCAGAGCTGCTGAGCAGGCACCGGCTTCCAAGGAAGTCCTTCCCACTATCGAGTCTCGACACACACGGACGTCTTTTCACGGCTACCGTTCTTTCTAAAACTACCGACTTTTTTAGGTTGAGGATACGAACCACACCCAAGAAACCGACAAACCAATCTCAGGCACCTACTACCTTGCCTCACTCTCAAATGCTTAAAATGGCGGAAGACCTTATCATGCTAATCAGGGGAAGCCAAACTTTCCCCTTCAAAGGAAAAGAGATCTGTCCCCTGTAGTTTTGTCTGAGCAAGAATCTGATGAATCTGATGCATCTGAATATGAAGGCATGCAACCCCTCTCCACTTATGAGGATTCTGATGCACAGGATTCCATTCCTTCAGCTTCTCCCCCAGAGGATTTTTCCTTTGGGGAAACCATGCACACCTTAAGTGAGCATTTTCAGTGGGAGAGTCCGTACTACCCTCAGTCTAAAAAGAGACTCAGGGAATTCCTAGATCTTCCACAATACAGACCCTTAGCCATCCCCCCCAGTCCTGGATGTTGTGGAGGATGTTTTCCTCAAATCCAGCTCGACTCCTGATGCCCTTCCTCCTGCTCCCGGAAAACCAGACTGGTACTGTAGAGTCTCTGACTCTCACAAATATCTTTTTAAAAATCCTACAGCTGACCCTGAGGTAATTTCTCAAGGGTCAAAAGGGATTAAAGCAATCTCTGCTAAGAATCCCACCCCCTCAGACAGGGATTCCCTAACATTGCTCAGATGAGGTAAAAAAAGTATACACCTCAGCTATTCTTGCTATCAGGGCACTAAATGATCAGTTCCTTATGCTGAAATTTCCGCAACATACCTTGGAACTCCTTAAACAAAAAATTTCTTCCTTTCCTGCTTGAGCAGAATCTAAACATTTACAAGAGTTTAATGCAGTCTGTAAGTCAAGTAACTAAACACACCTTGTACTGTGGTTTTGATGCCCTAGAAGTTTCTTGCAGGGCAGCAGTCACTGGATCTGTCATTGGAAGGCATGCATGGCTTAAGGAACAGCCCCTGCCAGACCATGTCGTATCTAAATTGTTGGATGCCCCCTTGCACAAAGATGACTTATTTGGCACTAAGGCAGAAGACATCTTAAAGATGGAAGAAAAAGCAAAATCTATGCAAACAGTTAAGGATTTCTTGCAGGTCCAGCTCCCTAGGTTCAGCAGGCATTGTTCCTCCAAACACTGGTCCTTTCCTGCTGCCAGTAAACCGGCCCAGCCTAAGCCTGATGGAAGCAGACCCCCCCCCCCCCAGACAGCAGACCCAGAGAATGCAAAGATCTAAGCAGTGGACTACCTCCACTTCAAAACCAGGGAGTTCTGTGCCACCCCTTTTGGTAAGAACTCAAAAGTAACTCTCCTCCTCCCTCTGCCCACCTTCACTTACTCCTAGGAGGAAACTCTCCTTTCACTCAAGCACCTGGGCCACTGTTACCAAGGACCACTGGGTTCTGAACATCGTGTCTCTGGTACAAATTTTGCTTCTACATCCTTCCAGCCCCAAAAAGGGTTCCCAGATCTACCACCAAATCAGTGGCAGAGGCTGAAAAGCAGATCCTTTCACTGCTCTCTGAGGGCAATTGAGCAAGTTCCTGCAGACCAGATAGGCCAAGGTTTCAACTCCAGACTTTTTCTGGTGCCCAGAAAAGAGGGCACCTGGCACCCCATCCTCAATCTATCCATTCTAAACACTTTCCTTGTGATCCCAAAATTCAAAATGCTCACCCTCCAGCAGCTGCTATCCATGCTTTCCAAGGATGCTTGGCTAGCCACCCTAGATCTGAAAAGGCCTACCTCCACATTCCTATCAGGGCATCCTGCAGGAAATATCTCCATTTCAGGGCAGGATCTCAACACTTTCAGTTATATGTGCTTCCCTTTTGGCTTATCTACTGCTCCCAGAGTTTTCACAAAATGTCTGGCTCTGGCTATTGCCTTTTGCAGACAAAGAAATATTACAATTTACCCATACTTGGACAACTGCCTTATTCAGGCAGACAGCCAGGAAAAGCTACTCAAGCATCTGGCCTTTGTGAAGACCCTTCTAACCTCCCTAGGGTATGCAATCAACGAAAAGAAATCCAAACAGGTGCCCACCCAAAGGATAATCTTCTTGGGAGCAAGTCTGGACACAGCATCCCAGATGGCGTACCTTAACTTCAGAGAAACACATTTTCCTAATAGCCTACTTCTCTCAACTAGCCACCAGGCCCCAACTAACTGCAAGGAAAATCCTGCAAGCTCTGGGGTTCATGGCATCTTGCATGCTACTCATTCCATATGCCAGACTGCATATGAGGAAACTTCAGTGGTACCTAAAGAGCCTTTGATGCCAACACTCTCAAGACCTGAAAACTCTTCTAACTATATCTCCTTGCCTCAGAAAAGATTTTCTTTGGTGGGTAACAACATGCTCCCACATCAGGGGGATGCCTTTCTCCCCATCCCCTGATGCCCAGACCCTCGCCACAGATGCATCAGACTACGCTTGGGGTGCACTCCTGGACGGCAGGTCCATACAGGGCCAGTGGAGCCCACAGCAAATCCCTCTGCACATCAGTCAAAAAGAGATGATGGCTGTGCAAGCATCCCTTGATAGCTTTCAAGCCCCTTCTCTCTCCAGGGGCTCTCCTGATCAAAACAGACACCACCACTGTGATGTGGTACATCAACAAGCAGGGAGGGACTCACTCCTACCCTGTATGCAGGCTGGCCATGACCCTTTGGCACACAGCCTCTGCCATGCAACTACACCTGTTAGCTCAATTCCTACCAGGCTGTCTCAATTCTCTGGCAGACCAATTAAGTAGAAATCTTCTGGACCCACATGAGTGACAACTCAACACAAGTACCTTCACTCTGTTAACTCAGAAATGGGTAACCCCCGAAGGTTGACCTCTTTGCCTCCCACACCATCCATCAGCTCAGCAAATTCTGCACTAGGGAGCATCATTACATGGCTTGGAAACTGGATGCCCTGTCCTTCCCCTGGGTTATCTATTGGTCTATGCCTTTCCTCCCCTCCCTCTCATCCCCAGGCTACTGCTCAAAATAAGGAAGGAAAAACCAAGGACCATTCTTATAGCTCCAGACTGGCCCCGGCAGCACTGGTACCCCTTGCTGTGCAGCCTGTCCCCGCTACCCCCATGGCATCTTCCTCAGATTCCAAACCTCCTGACCCAGAGGGAAGGGGAATTCACTCAATTTAGCAGCTTGGCTTATTCCCTAACCCTGAAACAATCTGCCAACCTTAGTAAACAGGTTCTGGATGTTATCCATGACGCCAGACGTCTTCGCACCAGAAAGTCTTATGCTGATAAATGGAAAAGTTTCTGCACCTGGGTCCAGGCTAAGGGTGCCAATATGACACAGCCCTCCCTCCCTCTCTCTCTTCCTGGATTACTTAGCTGACCTACTACACAGTGGCCTCACTTTCTCCTCTATAAAAATGCATGCCTCTGCTATTTCTGCTCATTTTCCCACTGAGCAGCCCCTTTTCTCACACCCTTTGATCAAACAGTTTCTAAGAGGGGCTAGCAACTTGAGGCCACCCAGAAGGGCACCAACGCCAGCTTGGGACCTTAACTTTGTATTGGAAAAGCTCACCCAGCCCCCTTTCGAACCAGCTTCTTCTGCAGAGCTAAATTTTCTCTCCTGGAAAACAGCATTCCTTTTGGCCATCACTTCAGCCAGAAGAGTCTCTGAGCTGCAAGCACTCATGGCTGTGGAATCTTTCATCTTCCATGCAGACAGGGTATCCCTCACAACTAACCCATTCTTCATACCCAAAGTGGTATCCATTCTGGCTCTCAACCAATCCATTCATTTTCCTACCTTTTTTCCCAATCCTCAGAACAAGGGGGAAAGGATTCTTCACTCTCTAGATGTGCACAGATAGCTCAGATTCTATCTAGACAGGACTGAATCCTTCAAAAAGTCTGATCAATTGCTGCTTAGCTTTGCTACATGGGCAGAAGGCAAAGCCATCTCCCAACAAACCATTTCCAAATGGATAGCACACTGCATCCATTTCTGCTACAAACAGTGTGGAAAGCCTCCCCCCAAGAGAGTCAGGACACAGTCCACCAGAGCAACCTTCACCTCTACAGCTTTCCTCAGAGGAGTCCCCACCAGGGACATCCTGGAAGCTGCAACCTGGACGTCATTACCACCTGCCTCTCTTCTACAAATCCAGGGCAGGGTTTGCCTCTGCAGTCTTGCGGGGCATCCTAGCCATCCCCTAGTTGCATTGACTGCTTCCACCCTTTTCCTCAGCTTTGGGAATCAACCAAATGTGATGACTGCAACAGTGAAACAAGAAGAGCATAGTACAGTTGTGTACACTTAGCATAAATGTAGATGTTCGAGTGTATTCGCTGTTGCAGTCCTGGTTTCCTTTCCTCCATCCCCCTTTCTTCTCTTTCTCCTTTTATTACCATTCTAACTTGTTCTCCCTTAACTTACAAGGGACACTTTTTTTGGTATTTATTTTCCACTGGTGGGGTTTCTTCCACCAGAACCTGGCTTCCTACTTGGCTCCTGACAGGTCAGGGCAAGAAAAACTGATGTAATGGCATTGGCTGCCTTACTTCATACTACTGACAATCTGACGTCAGTCCTCAAGCGACGGCAACTGACGCAGAAATTCTAAGTGTCTGGTATTCAGGCTGGCCGAGGTCTACCCTGGCAGGGATAACCCAAATGTGATGACTGCAACAGTGAATACACTCTAACATCTACATTTATGGTAAATGTATAAAACTGTACTTTCTCTAGTCTGCTGAAATGAAGCCTGTACTTAAACTATGATTGAATAGGGTGCTCGATGGCAAAGCCAGCTCTTCCTGGAGATGGTGCAGCGTACAACCTGGGATGCTATCAGCTCCCATGGAAGCTATGATCTTTGCCTTGGATAGGGCCTTTAACACTTGTCCCACACCTCGCATCTCTGTAGATCAAGTATCGCAGATGTCAAAAGGGCCTTTGGGGGGGGAAGGGGGGGGAGTTTGTGCTGAACCTATTTGCTAGCAGGTTGGCTAAGTCAACAGGATCAGTGTAAGTGATGCTGTTAAGTATTAATTTGGAACAAACCTGGGCTTTGCCATGGAGGTTCCTGACTCAACTGAAGAAGGCTTTGTGGTTTCCCTTGTTTCGGAGGCTAGTTTCGATTCATAATTGGCTTTGGAGGTTTTCACTAGTGATCTAATTTGCTTGTTGAGGCTAAGGAGGGAGTAGTTTCCAATTTGGAGTTTGTTCCTTTTTACCCTTGGACAACAGTTTCTTCCATTTGTTGCAAAACCTGTTTAGAGGATGTCCACCAAACAGGAGGTTTGTGTTTTGTTGGGTATGGCGGAGTCCATGCAGTTGTAAAGGTGCTTGTGTACTGTTCAGTATAGTTGTCTGCATCCTCTGAGGGGGGCGGTGGTGTGAAGCTACAGATACCTTCCCTTTAGGAGGTTGTAGTCAGCCTTTGAGAAGTGTGTTTTTGTTTTGTTTTTTTTAACTTGACTATGGCGGGGGGGTTGGGTGACACAAACTTCGAATGAGACAGTCCGATGATCTGATCTCATCAGGGAAGAACATAGTATGGGAATGTTGCAGCAGTTGCCCATGTTGCTGAGAACCAAGTTCAGAATGTTATCTCCCCTTGTGGGGGATGAGACGAGCTGGTCTAGTGCGTTAGAATTGATGAAGTGAAGGAATCGTTGAGTGAGTGCATGAGTAGTTCACTCAGTCTATAGTGGGGTAGTTGACTCCATCAAGGTACCCCCTAACACCCTGATCCTTAGTGATGTCAAGTAGATCTTGGTAAGAGGAGTGGGTGTCCTGAGTCATGGAGGGGGATGTATAGCTGGTTATAACTTGGATGGGTGTCTTGCCTACTGTCCGTTGCACCTGGAGTAATTCCAGTGCATTATGCTGGCAAACCTGTCTGGAGGTGTTCCTGTCCTTAATGAAGATGGAGACTCTACCACCCTTAGTCTTCATGACCTCATTTTGGGGTCAGAATTTGTGGAATGAGATATAGCCTGGTAAAGCACGGTTGCTCTCTGCAGCCCTGAACCAAGTTTCCTTGACAGCACAGACATTGGCATCTTCCAGTGCAGGGAGAGCCTCCATTAAGTGCATTTTTAGTTTAAGGCTCCTAGTGTTAAGCAGCATGACCTTTAATTTGCTTTTTGACAGATCTTTTATGTTGGAAGATTTGTCTTTGGGACATTGTCTAAAAAAGAGAGTGGGGGAGGCGAGAGCCTTGACCAGGATCCGGAATCCCGGTGGTGACAGGTAGAGGCCATCTCTAGTAAAGCATCGAGGCCTGTCAGCCATGTCATCCTAGGAAGACAATACTGGATCCCCTTGGAATAACACCCGAAACTAGGCTAGGTGTTGAAGTCAGTTATTTTTTGTTGGTATGATGGTAGGATGCTGCTTAGGGCTAAGGTCATATCTGCCTGGGACACACAGAGCTCAGTCATGTCTGTCTTCATATAGTCAAGGGAAGTAAGTCTCAAGTCATTTACACCAACATGGACAATGACATAGTCATACTTTACCTGTTGTGGAGAGACTTAAGTGCGTACGTGATGTGGCAGATTCTGGCACTAGACAGACAACTGACCGTGACCTTCTTCTTGTCGAGCCTAATGAGGGAGACATTGCTGTGTCTCACAGTTGAGTCACCAGTGGCTAGTATGTTTGGTTTATTGTTGTGCCTTGTGAGCTGTGATGGTGTATTGTTTTGTCTTATGGGCTGTGTTTGTGAGACACTTGTATGTTGTTTGCTATGTGTGATGTGTTTGGTGTTGTGTGTGGAATGTTGTGTGTTTTGGAGGTCTCTGCTGTTTAGGTAAGTTTTTATTGAGGATCTCTGCATAGGTGGGGGTGTGATGTGAGTGGTGTGGTGTTTGCACTGGCAATCTCCTCTTTGTCAGCAGTACTTACTGTGGGGCAAGAGAGCATGGATTCCAGGTTATTGATGTAGATGAATTTCTCGCAAGAAGAATAATTATGTGCTAGGAGAAGAGAGCTGTCAGTAAACGTGAGGCAGTTGCTACACTGTCTCAGTATGTCCATGTCAACCAGGCTGGCAGGAGAAACTGATTGGAATTGTCCAAATAGTTGGGCGGACTTATGCAGAGAGGGTTTTGATGAGGTTTAGTCCACAAGAGTGTAGACCACAAAAATCATCTTAAATGGAAAGTAATTGGCCTGAAGCACTAGTGCTAAAACCAAAACTAAGATGCTTAGAATAACAGATAAATTTAATCAGGCTACTAAGAAGCAGTAATAAATTCAGCAGAATATAGGCACTCGAACACTTGAGAGCACACAGCAAAAATTAGGTAATAAAGTAGGAAGAACACAATTACAGTAAAAGCAGCTGAATAAAGTGTAAATTTATTTTTAAGTGGAGATGGAGGAAACAGAAGATAGTTCAAGATGAAGAAACTAAGGGGGGTTGGCCTTCCCAAATGCTCTGTCTGTACTCAGTAGACTGAGCTGATGAGAGAGGACAGGGAATAGTGTCCAAAGTCAAAGAAGCAAGGGGGTAGTCGTCCTCAAATGATCTCACTGTACTCAGTTGTGTGAGCAAATGAGATGGGAATGGGAGGAGTGACCAAAATCAAATGTACAGCAAGAGTAGGCAACTCCATAGCCGCCAAGTTGGAGTACAACAGGACTTGGGTGATAGGGCGGGAACAAACACTGCAGACAACAGAGGACAGAGGCCAGCAATAAACAATGAAGCAAATAGATAAATACAGTACAGTGCAAATCAAGTGCAAAAAAAGTATGCTTTTCAGTTTGGTATATCGGTTAGTTATAGAATCCAGCACAACCAGGTGATTAACTCTGCTGCATCAGCTCTGCACAATTTCACAGAAATGTAATTCTTTGTACTAGAAGTACAACAGAGAAAATGAACCTCCGGTAATCAGATAAACACAGAGGTGTTGGCCAATAGGTAACACCTGAGGTGGGCTGACTCCACAGAAAGCAAATCAACCCCCACATGAAACTAGCTAGTGAACTACCCCGAGAAACGAACATTGCAGACGAGAGGATTGAGGCCAGCAATAAAAAATTAAGTACTAATCAACTGCAAAATTCTCTGTCTGGTTTATCAAATGGTTATAGAATCCAATGCAGCCAGGTGATTAGCTGTGCTATATCAGCTCTGCATTTATTTTCTATTACTCTTACTTTTTAGACTGTCGTGAACTTTAGATGGAATTTAAGTAACTGTTGGCATTAAATATCTTTGACAATATATTTGGCTTTCAATCAAAAAGAATGCTGCTTGCAAAAATGAAAAAAAGAAGAAATAATGTTGCTTCTACTTATTTTTTAAGACTATATGCTTGGTTATGTAATAAGAACTTCTCTGATTAAAAGCCTAAAGTTTGAATGCACCTTTAAGCTCTGAATTGATTGAGGCCCTAACAGTGGGATGACAGAGGCAAATTAATGCATAGGGTAGCTAGGATGTTTCATATACCTAAGAGTTAAACATATTGATCACTGCAGCATTAGCCTTAGCTATATGAGTTGTATCCTGCCAAGGATAGAACAACCGGACAGCTTCCAAAGCTTCAGGGCACTTTTCCATACATCCAAACTGTCAGGCAGCTCAAGCTGAGCTCACTAAAATATACGTTTCTATGTGAAGCCCTTCAAAGCTTTACTGCCGCTGAAGAGTATGCTCCTCTAAGGCTTTTGAGGATTGATGTTGAGCTTGTGCTTTCCTTTGCTGAGCAGGTATGCCCCCTTGGGTAGGGAAATTTCCATTCTCTTAATTTTGCTGATGTTTTATTACTTTCCTGTTCAGGAAAGTTATTTTAAAGGTAGGAGTGTTGTGTTTTAATAATCTGTTTTGAGATTATAATGTACATTTAAACATGGTGCTCATTTTTCTTCTGTCTGTTTAAAACACTATGCCAGCCCCTACAAAAGTAAAATAAACATAATTTCCCCACAGAGGAAAGTTTTCAGTTACTTTACACCACATTTAAAGTGCTTTTTACTATGCTTTGCTTTTAGAAAAGCAACTTTTGTGGACTGGAAGTATTGCCAGCAATTGCTGCTTCTCTCCTATGGTTGAGGCACCATTTTCAGCTTGACCATGGAGCAGACTACCAGTCCCATAGTCAGTCCTTCTAACACCCCCAAAAATTAAGCAAGCACCCTTTGCCACCACAGGCAGGCTAGCAATGTGCCTCAGCCACAGGTGGGTTACTTTGCTGTGGCCATTTGTTGTACCTCAGGCCACTCATCTTTTTACCCCTCTATCCCTCTGGTGTAACTCCTACAGCCACTATAGACTGGAAATGAGCCACATCCCCTGTGGCTGTTGGCATCCCCTGAGTGGGCAAGTTTGAGTCACTTTTGTTGGTCCTGGGTGGGGGAATAGTGAAGGCTTCCCTGTTTAATCAAAATGTTGGGCCCATCCCTGGGGAAGCTGCTGCTGCCGATGTTATTAATAACATTGTTGGCCCCATTTTTCCTGTCAAAAAGAAACAAAACTAAATGTGTATTTACTCCTCCTTAAATTTCCTGAGACAGGAGTAGTTTAATGGGCTGGTGCAGAGTTTAATTCAGGCAAATGATGCTTTGTATAAGGTGATTTCTAGTGAAAGTAAGAGACCTCTTTTCCTGAAGAGGTTTGGTATTCTAAATCTGAACAGAAAGATGAAGGGACAGATGCAGGGTTTTCTTCTCTTTTTTTCTGATTCAGATTTGGAAGAGAGCTCTCTTTCTGATTCTACCTGTGGGGATTTCTCTGTTTCTGAGATATTTCTAGAAAGTGACAGTGCTTTCAGTAGGTGAACACTTATTTTTTGAGGGACTGAGAAGCCTACTATTAGCTGTTACGGAAGGAATTTTCAGAACCTTCAACCCATCCCTTCAGGTGTATTACCTCTGATGGATATGTGTCACTGCCTTACATTGTCTTGATAGTCACCCTGCTGCTCTTACAAAAGGCAAATTGTATAAAGTTCCTTAATCTTTTAAGTTTTTGTATACACTCTTCCCAAACTTGACCCAGCATCTATAGCTTTAGTTAACCAAATGTTTAGAAGCAGTAGGATTAATTCCAATCCTACTGTTTCTGACGGGGATGGGAAGATTATTGGCAAGTATGGGAAAACAAAGTAAATGCTTCTGCAACCCTAATTTTTTTTTTTCAGAATTTTGAATTGTCAGGCTCATATGTTAGTTTATTCTGACTAATTATGAGGGTATGAATAAGGAAAAAGCTGCTTTAAATTTTAGTTTTTTTCTATTCCACAAGTCACTACTCATTGTTCACAGTGTGTGTATTACTCAGTTGATGCTTCTTCCAGTGCTGTGGCCACGGTTACTGTTCATAGGAGGTTTGCTTGACTGCATTCTCAGAAAATTCCATATGGTATGAGAAATGAGATTTTAAGTTTTCCTTTTGATAGAGATTTAGGTTTTGGTCCCTCTGCTGCAGAGATTATCAAAGCCAGGGGCGGCCCGTGCTATTGGACTGCCGGACTGCAGCCCCCTCAAAACAAAAAGGAACTAAAAATTAAAAATAAAAAATTTAAAAAAAAGTTTTTAAAAATTCGCGGACTTCGCGCATGCGCAGTAGTCCAGACTACTGGTCTACTGTGTGCGCATGCTCAAGGCAGTCCGGCAGTCCTGATAGGGAAACGTGAGTAGACATCTGTGCACTTTTAAAGTGCACAGACTCGCTGGGATAATGCTTCGAGGCCGGACTGCAACACCAGCAGTCAGGAATTGCTTGCTGTCTCGTCGGGAAGGGGTTTGGATTTAATCTCGCTGGTCTTTGGAGTATTACGCGGGAAGGGGTTTGGATCTAGCAGTATTTGGATGTACGTTGGTTATTATGGAGAAAGGACAGGTAAGTGTGTTTGAATGTATGGTGCTTGCTTTTTTACTGTTTGAATTTATGGTGTGTGCTTGCTGTTTTACTTATTTGAAGTTATGGTGTGTGTGTGCTTGCTTTTACTTTGAATTTATTTGTGTGTGTGTGTGTGTGTGTGTGTGTGTGTGTGTGTGTGTGTGTGTGTGTGTGTGAAAATGCCCCAGGTGCTCATGGTGGTGTGGTAGGGAATACCTCAGGCTTGAACCCTGTACCCTGTATGCAGGTGTTAAAGGCTTAAGTTCCCTACCCACCACCATTTGTAAAAAAAATTGCAGATTTTTGCCTCATATTTGATCTGATCTGTTCCTCATAATATCTGTGATTTGTAAATGTTGCAATGCTTGATATTTGATGGTGCAGTAGTAGCATTGTTGCCTCACAGCTGCAGGTTCTCAGGTTTGATTCTTGGCTGGGGTTCCTTCTTTGTGGGGTCTGTTATCTTCTCCCTGTGTTTGTGTGGGTTTGCTTTTATTTGATGGTGCACTGGTAGCATTGTTGCCTTACAGCTGCAGGTTCTCAGGTTTGATTCTTGGCTGGGGTTCCTTCTTTGTGGGGTCTGTATCTTCTCCCTGTGTTTGTGTGGGTTTGCTTTTGTGTCCTGCCATGTTACAAAGACATGTCTGCATTATTTCTTCCTGGGCCTCTGCTGAAATTTGTTTTTTTGTTCCAAGTCAGACTGTCCCGATTAACAAATGTTAAATAAAATTGACAGGCATTTGAATTTCAGACTTCAGGTTTCTGAATGTTTAATTTCTTACATATTTGATGGTGCAGTGGCAGTATTATTGCCTCAGAGTCACAGCTATAGGATTTGTGGTTTGATTCTTGGCTGGGGTGCCTTCTTTGTGGAGTCTGCATCTTATCTCTGTGTTTGTGTGGATTTGTTCTGGTGTCCTGCCATTTTACAAAGACGTGTCTACAGTATTTCTCCCTGGGCCTCTGCTGAAAATTGTTTTTGTTTCATCAGAAGTAAAATTGACAGGCATTTGAATTTCAGACTTCATAGTCTTCAGAAAATACATAGTAAAACAACTTTTTATTCTAGCAATAAATATATAGTAACACAACCTTTTATTATAGCAATTTTTTAAGTTTATAAGATGACTATTTGAAATTATTCCTTATTTTTGGGACTGTAATACCCTGTTAGTGGCTTTGTCCAAGTTTTTTGTGCTAAGGTTGACAACTATGGCAAGAACTGAATTCACTGAATATGTTTGAGGGCTGTATTCCCTCATTACTGGGTTTGTCCAGGTGTTTTGTGCTAAGAGGTTGACAGCTATGGTGAGAACTGAATTCATTAAATGATAGCCGTTTAAGTTTCAGTCTTCCTCTCGTTCACAAAACAGCTGATTTGGCGTAGTGGTATGTTGCTCTTGACTGTTTTGCACACGGACCTTGTCTGTAAAATGTATGGTGGTAACGCAGCATTTTTCTTTCACAAAGCAGGTGATTTGGCATAGTGGTATGTTGTTCTGACTCTTTTTTGCACAGGGACTTTGGCAGTAAAATGTATGGTGGTAACACAGCATTTTATTCTAGCAGCTTTCCAAGATTATACAAGCAATGTTTAATGTGTCCTTGGTTTTTGCCCATTTGACCCACCCCAATAAATTTGGCTTTTGAAAAATGCCTAGAAAAATGAAGGTTGAAAGATTGTTTAGAATATTCGTGCATGAAAGATGACACCAAAATATACCGCATAGATATTGTTGCAAGTGCTTAACTTGAACTGCTATGTTTGTTTTATTTTTGTGCAATAGTGATTTTTTGAAAAAACTTCTTAAGAATTGTATTTTTGATTTAATTGATAGTAGTAGTATAAGTAGTATAGGATGGATTCGCTGACATCGCTTATGTGTATTATAGCGGAATGTTAAAAACAACACTTTAAACATAGAGTAGTCTAGTGGTTATAGTACTCTGTTGCGCTGATATCTTATACTTTTACAACGCTAGCTCTTAAGAATTGCATATGTTTTTTATATATACAGATTTACAGTTTTTAAATGTATAACATAGATATGATTTTAATAGCAAGTAAGGGAGTTTAATTAAAAAAAAATTTAAATGTATTTAATTGAATATCCTGGCAGGATGTGACATCATAATTAGTATGGAATTTTAGTATATTAATGGATGTAATTTAATGTTGAATTGTATTGGCCTGAGGAAGACTGAGGTTGAAAGCGCTTGCCGTTGGAAATTTAAATAAACCTGCTTCGCATACTCCACCCTACACTTGTTTCTTTGTTTGAAAGTAAATGCAAGTTATGGTTCGGCGAAGTAGTGATTGACAACAACGTCTGGTATATATTTTTACTAACGTGAACTATAGAGCCTTTGGATTTTCATAAGCTCTATCTGGAAGTTAATTTTTGAGTTAACGAAGAGGTTCATTCATTCAGGACTTTTACATTTATAATTCCTGCCTAAACTGTATCCGCTTGCATTTTTGGATTAATATTTAAAAATTGTCCTTATTTTTGGGCCTTTGTCCCACTTCTATGTATGGCTTTGCCCAGATTTCTTGCCCTGAGGGTGAGAGGTATGACAAATGTGTTAGTGCCAATCACCGTCAGCCAGAGACATTTCAAATTGTGACATACTTGTTGCACCCCACTCCCCCATGTAGTGACTCTAGATGTGTCCAAGCAAAGGAAGGAGCAGTTATGCAGTGTAAATGTGCAGCGTATCCCCCCCATACAAGGTAGACACAAGTACTACAGTGGCTTTTCATCTGTTCTTGATTTTGCAGAATGGTCTGGTTTCTGTCATATTTTTGTACTGTTGATTTATGCTATTACTCAAAGTGCCTGTTGCTCTGTGTTTTAAGTAGCAATGCTTTAATGACCATCAAGTAAGCTTGTCTGAGATCATAACGTGCAAGTAAGCTTTAATAAGCATACTGTTAAAGAATTGCCAACATTGAAGCCTTTCTGTTGTTGCCATGCAGAGAATACTTAACTAGATAATGTATAAACATTGGATATTGAAATGCATATGACAGTATTTGTAGTAAAGGACAGGATTACATTATTTTAAGAAGCTCATTACACTTGTTGGAGACTTCTAGTGATCTCTGAGGGCTTTACCAGTAAACTAAACAGAACGCCATTCATGTGTGGTCCATAACCTGTACAGTAATAATTTAAGCACTGTATCTTGAGCTTGTTTCTTGTTTGCTTTTCATTTTTACTTTGATCGTGTTTTCCCCATGAAACAAGTAGATAGTTGTCAGGCAGCAGGTCTGTTTTGGATAAGAAACATTTTTACAAGTGGGGGCATCACAGAGATTGCTACTTTCAGCATGTTACTGGGTGCTTTAATAAAGCTGAATATAAATTATAATTAGAACTGCAGTGCAAGGAGAAGTAGTTTGAGTTGAGTGCTGCTTGTTTTTCTTATACTTGATTTTGACTGGCATTCCCGTAATGTATTTAAAAAGTAATTTACTTTTTCATGCCTCACAACATTTTTGTTTCCATCTAGATATTAAGTAAGCTGTCATGCAGCCAATGCATTTAAATATTTTTTTTTCTTTTACACTTCATTTGTTTTGATTGGACTCTCATAATGAGGGTTTGGCACCCATGGCAGGATATTTAATTAAAGTTAGTTTTTGTGGTTTTGAGCATAGCTCCTCCCCTTTCTAGTTGGCCGCACCTCTTCCTATTGACCCCACCCATTCAGCTATCCCCTGCAGCCCCCCTTTGATTTGAAGTCACCAGCCTCCACTGATCAAAGCATGTGATGAATGGGGTAAGTTAATATAGTGAATCTCTGAAAATTTCAGCCCTCCTTTTCCAAATTTTCTAAGGGATTCTCTTGACACCTCATACAATTTTGGCAAAAAATAAATAAATTAAAAATAAACAGACATTTAAGAAGAAATGGAAAGGGGTTTCAAAAAAGAATTCAGGAGCCATCCAAACAAGGACAGTCCAACAACTCAGAATGACTATTTAAGGGAACTTGCCCCCCCCCCAGCGGTCCCCTTTTCCATCCCAGAAAGTCAAAGTCTCCCCTTTTCATTTTGGCAATAGATAGTTTCAGACAATCCGTCAACGTTACAGATGACAGTGGGACAAAATATCTCCTTTTCAAGGGGTAATTCCTCTTCCTCCAGGTCACACTTTTATTTTCCCTATTCTCCATCACATGCTGTCCCAGGGAGTGATAAAACTAGTTCCTCTTTCCCAGTATGTTTTTGGGACAAAAAAAAGAAAATGCTTGGAGACCAGTTCTGATTTTTTTTCTTTCCTAAACCTGTTTGTGATGGTGCCCATGATCAAAATGCTGTTACTTCACAACCTTCTACCTCTCATTGTACAGACTTCAGGTGTTTCTTAATGCGATCCAGGCACAGAAAACCTTATCAGTTCTTATACTTTGTGGACACTCTTGGTGCAGCAGATATTCCAAAGTGCCTAGCTTCCAGTTATGTGAAGGGTACAGGTATTCACATTTTTCTGTATTTAGGTGACTTGCTTAATTTTGCAGTGTGTCAGGAATCTATTTCTTGGGTGTGAGAGCTCCTACACAAGCTGGGATTCCAAGAGAATATTCAAAAGTTTTTCTTGACTCTCGTACAGGATTGGGTCCCTGGGATGTCCGTTAGATATCTCAATTTAAAGAGCTGTCCTTGCGTAGGAAAAATAGATCTTTAGATCTATTTCAAAGGTTTCCACTCATCTTTGGTCACTATGAGGGAATGCCTCAGGATTTTGAGTCTCATGGCATTTATGATTCTCATGATACCACTGGTAAGAGTCCAGGTAAGAAAGATACAATAGTATCTGAATTCTGTTTGGTCCCAGCATTGACACCCTTTGTCTTTTCAAAGCCCAGTGCTGGGGTTTATCAGAATAGAAGTCTTTTGATGGAGATGACAGATATCTTTAAATCCGGGTCTCCCCTTCTCCCTCCCTGCTCCACAGCAATCCGTCACTACAGACATGTCAATCTTTGCTTGGAGTGTAGTTTCAGTAGGGTTGAAAATGGAGGGTGTGTGTAGTTTCAGTAGGGTTGAAAATGGAGGGGGTGTGGAACACTAAGGACAGATTCAAGCTCGTAGATATCAAGGAGTTGCTTGCCCTGATCAAGGCACTCTACTCTAAACCATCTTTGGTCCTCTGGACTTCCTCCAAGTAGTTACAGACAATATTGCAGTCATATGGTACATCCACAAGTAAGGGGGAACCAGGTCATACCCCCTTTCCTTTGCAGACTAGCCATGTTAGCTTGGGGTGTAGCTTCACAGCACAATATCACTCTGTAAGCATTCTGCGTTTTGTCAGTGCAAAATTGTGTGGCAGACAAACTGAGCAGGACCAGGAAAGACCTTACAAATGTAAAGTAGATCGGGGGTCTTCCAGTATTTTAATTATCTGTGGGAAGTTCATCAAGTAGACCTGTTCGTCACCTGTCTGAACAGTCAACTGGAAAAATCTTGTTCCAGGACTCCATGCATGAAGGGCCTGATAGGCAGATGCCTCTTTATTTATTTCTTTGGACGAAATTGGTCGTGTATGGCTTTCCACTAATATGCAGGGTATTTATGAAGATTCAGAAGAAATCCACCGGCATCATTGGAGTGACTCCTCCTGGCCCAGGCAACAATGCTTCTCCCTTCTTTTGGAAATGGCTGGGGCAATTACCACAAGCTTTCTTGTGGTAATTTGGGAGGTGTTTGATAAACCCTGACATTAGTCATCTTCAGTTGACTGCCTGGATGAGAGGGTCTTAATTCCTTTTTAGGCACATGCTTTCTGAGGACTTGCAGCAGGTACTAATGGAGACAAGAACGTCATCTACTAGAAAGTCATACATTAGCAAATGGAAAATAATTTGTAGTTGTCAGCAACATAACCAGCACACATTTGGGGCTAGTTGTTCTCTTGTTTTATAATAGTTGTGTGAGTTACTATCCCATGGCATTTCTTATTCCTCTGTCAAGGTTCATTTATCGGCCATTTTAGCATGTCTGTCCATGGATCTACCTCTTTCAATGCAGTCTCCTGTCAAAATGTTCTTGAAAGGGAGTTTTGCATAAGAGGCCTCAAAGAAAACCATTGGCCTCCTTGGGATCTTAATATTGTGTTAGAGAAGCTAACACTTGGCCCATTTGAAGCAGCTAATCTGGCTGAATTGAAGTTCTTAACATGGAAAACCAGTTTTACTGGTTGCTTTGACTTCTGCAAGATGGGTGTCAGAGTTGCAAGCTCTCATGGTCAGTCGACCCTATCTTGTTTTCCATATGGTTAGGGTTTATTTGAGAACTAATCCTTCTTTATGCCTAAAGTAGAGTGAGTTCTTTTTCCTTAAACCAAACTATTCATCTCCCTGTTTTCTTTCCCCACCTTGAAAATGAGGGAGAAAGGATACTCCATACATTGGATGTCCACAGACACCTATGGTACTATCTTGACAGAACTTAATCTTTCAGCTCTTTTGATCAGTTGTTCATTTCTTGTGTAGGAAAGAAGAAAGGGCAACCTTTGCAAAAACTATTCCAGTCAGTGTCAAGGCCCACTGTACTAGTGCATTGATTTCATCTATGGCTTTTTGGAAAGGGTTGGATTTTAAAGGTATTCTGGAAGGTAGTGCTTGGTCCTCTGTGAGTACTTTTACAAGGCACTACAAGCTTGATTTATTTCTAGGTCCAGATCAAGCTTTGCTAGGACCATTCTCCAGGGGCTCCTTGCCGCATTTCCTGCCATCTCCCAAATGTAGTTGACTATGGTAACCTACCCATATACCTAAGGCTACTGCAGCAGTGATCATTTTAACATCTACTGTTATGGTAACTTTGGATTGCACTACTGTACTTTTTTCCTCCTTTTATATCTGGCCAAGTGGCATTACTACAGTAGTCCCCATAGACTGGATCTGCTTACAAAAGATAGAGGTGGTGTGTTGTACACCGAAAAATCTTCAACTAAACTGCCTGAAAGATTGACTGTTGATACCTTTTAGGATCCTATTTTTTTTCTGAGAATATGTAGCAGGTATACATGTGGTGAAGTAAAACTGCTACTAGAAAGTCATATGTATACTAGCAGGGAAAAGATTTTCTAGTCTGTGCCTGTCAAGGGCCACAGGTCTCTTTAGGCCTGACTGCTGCTGGTTCTTGATTATTTATATCAATTACTATCATTTGTCCTTTTGTATTTCTCTGAGGTTCACTTGTCAGTTAGTTTTGCTCATCTGCCATTAGCTTCTTCCCTTCTAACAGTCTTCGAGTTGAACAGTTTTTTTGAAAGGGGTGTTGAATATCCATTCACCTAGAAAGCAGGTGGCTTCTCCTTGGAATATTAATTTTGTGCTTGAAAAGCTTATTCTTTTTCCATTTGAGCCAGCTCATCAGGCTAAATTGAGGATGTCCTTCCATTTCACTGTTGAAGTATTCTTTACAAAAGGGATCCCTTGCCAAGGGCGGCCCGACGTCCGGCCAGTATACCAAAGCCTTTAGGTTGTTAAAGGTACACTGTACGTCTATGCTCCCCACATACAGCATAGGGCATAAAGGTGACGTCAGGGTATACCATCCTCAGAACTGTGCTGCCAGTCTGAATGCCATCTTCGATGGGTCTTAATGCTTGCTTCGTTTGCTGGTTCACCAAGCTGTTTTTCAAATAAGTGCCCCGTTTGGGGGTTTGCTTCTATCTTTTTCCTTTGTTTTATTGCTTATGGGGTTCACAACCACCACTGTATTTTGTAAACTTTATTTTTATTTATTTATTTATTTATTTATTTAACATTGTTGACCGGGAATGTCCGACTAGGTTCCACAGAGCCTGTTTTCAGCGGAGGCCCGGGGAGAAATGCTCCAGATGCATGTCTTTGGAATGTGGGAGGAAACCGGAGTACCCGGAGGAAACCCACGCGAAGACAGGGAGAACATGCAAACTCCACACAGAAGGCACCCCAGCCGAGAATCGAACCAGAGAACCTCTTGCTGTGAGGTGACAGTGTTAACCACTGCACCACTGTGCCGCCCACAGATCCAGTTTATGGGGACTATTGTAGTAATTCTACTTAGCCAGATATAAAAGAAAGAAAGTACAGTAGTGCAACCTGAAGTTACTATAACAGTAGATGTTCGAATGATCACTGCTGCAGTAGTGGATAAATACCAGAGTGGAAGATAGATTTTCCCATAAAGATGGTCACGAGCAGTGCTTATTTTGTCTAGGTGCTTCCCATGACTATACATCCTGTCCTATTTGCCAGACTTTCATCCCAAAGACTCTGTGTAGTTGGCTTTCGTCTTTGGCATTTATTTAGAAAAAACAACATCTTAAGCTTTTGGCTAAAGACGCCATGGAAAGAACTTCCACTCCGAGGGTCAGCCATCTGAGAAGAAGGCCAAGAAAGCTAGGTCTGATTCTTAGGCTGTGCTGCCTCTGACAGACGTCTCTCTCTCGAGCCTAGTGAAAGCTTGGAAGATCACCTGGCTCCTTTGTTAGATTCCCCTGCTGTGACCACTTAGGAGGCCATTATGGATCTGGCTTTATGCACATCCGTGGTGGCTTTGCAGTCGTCTGCTTCAGGTGTTCAGGGGTAACTGCGGCTAATTTACTAACAAAGGCCATTGGGGTATTCCTCAGATTTTGGTTAGAGAGGAGGTACTGACTACTAAAGTGTTGTACAGGATCTGAGGTTTCTAAGTTTTTTACAAGGCTGATGTCCCTTTAAAGAAGAAACCAAAAACAGAATGATGATCTTCCGTGTTTCACTGTTGCAGTCATTACATTTGGGTTATCTGTTTGCAGGTAGCCCTCAGTCGGCCCAATTAACAAAGTCTTGGGTCCTACGTCGGTTGCTGTCCCTTCTTTCATGACATCAGGTCGTCAGGAGTATAAAATATGCAGCCGACGCCATTACATCAGTCTTTCTTGCCGCACAGTGCCCGAAGCAGAAGCAGTTCGCAAGTGCCGGTCGGCAGACTCCTGAAATTTTTGTTTTAGTTTCAGTACCGAAGCCTTCAACTAAAGCTAAGTATCCCGTTGGGGAAACTTTTTCTTGCTCCTTACTGATGTCAGTAAAAGTTAATAATTGCATTACTTGGGGAAAGCAAATGCCCTCATAAAGATTTTCATTCGTACTGTATTCCTTGCCTAGGCCCTGACCACGACATACCTTGCTGTCGGTTTTGTGCTTTATTTAATCAGCACACTATCCGATGTTGGTATATTTTCGCCTCTAAATGTTTCGGTTCTCAGTTTAATTATCCAGAAATGTTTTCTGTTAGCCATCCGACTACCGGGATTCCAAAAAAAACCCGCAAAGATAAAGACAGACAGGCCGCCGTGGTCCAAAACTGCCAATGACGCTTCTCCTAAGCCAGTCACCAGTACTCAGGCACTTTCGCGCAGCCCCTGATACCCGCTACTTCTGATTCGCAGGCCTCTACTGAGACCCATTCCGAGTCCGGTATGCCGCGAGATGCTTCAACTATGGAACCCGCAGATGTTTCTACCTTGGATGGGTATGGAGCCGCTGTGCAGGCACCAGCTTCTGAGGATGTATTCAGGCCAACGGACTTGCATTTAACGCCGCCTTCTTTACTTAGGCCTAAATCTCGATCCATGCCTAAAAAAAAAGACGCCCAGGCCACATGCTCAGGCGTGTATTCCTAAAAAACTAATTATAAGAATGGCTGAAGATCTAATAACTCTAATCAGGGGTAGCCAACCCCCCCCCCCTTTTCAGAGGCCTAGGACTGAAGTTGATTATGAATCCTTCTGATCAGGATTCTGTTTTTTCTGATTCTTCTGATGATCTGGATTTGCCTTTGTCTACTTATGAAGAGTCTGATGAAGAGGACTCCATTCCCTCTGCTTCCCCTCCTGATGATTTTTATACTCCAAGGGAGTATTTCCACTGGGAAAGCCAGGATTTTTCTGATTCAAAAAAGAGGCTTGGAGATTTCCTTCTCCTACCTCAGCATAGGCCTTCAGCTATTACTCCTGTACTAGACATTGTTGATGATTCTTTTTTGGAATCTAGTTTGGCCCCTGATTCCTTGCCTCCTGCTCCCAGTAAACCTGACCTACTACAGGGTCCCTGAGTCCCAAAAGTTCCTTTTTAAAAATCCTATTGCAGATCCAGAGACTATTTCACAGGGGCCCAAGGGCATTAAGGCTTCTACTGCTAAAAATCCTACCCCTTCTAATAGACTCCAGGGCGCTGGATAGATGGGGTAAGAAGGTTTACACTTCTGCAACTTTTGCCATTAATGCTTTAAACTGCCAGTTTCATATGTTGAAATATCAGTAACATGTTATTGGACTGCTTAAACAGAAAATGATGTTGATTCCTGACTGTGGAAAACAAAGAATTACAGGATTTGATGCATTCTGCTGAACAAGTTGGAAAACATACTTTGCAGTGTGGTTTTGATTCATTAGAGGCCTCTTGCAGGGCTTCTGTTACTGGGTCTGTGCTCAGAAGTTGGCTTAAGGAGCAATATTTGCCTGATCATGTTAAAGCTAAATTGTTGGATGCTCCTTTAAACCAGGACCGCCTGTTTGGCAACAAGGCTGAGGAAGTTCTTAAAACAATGGAAGATTAAAGCTAAATCTATGCAAACTGTTAAAGATTTTTTTACAAGTTCAGCGTCCTAGATTTAGTAGGCACAGGCCCTCTAAGAATTGGTCCTTTCCAGCCCCTTCCAGATATTCTCAAGCCAAACCCAGACAGCAAAAAACCCAGGTTTCAGTCCCAGGGGACACACAGAACTAAGCAGTGGGGGGCCTCCACTTCCAAATCTGGGAATAATAAGACTCCCGCCTATGGTAAACTGTCTCAATGACTTCAGTTTAAAATTTCCAAGCACTTATCAACTGACTGCCCCCTTTGGGGGGAAAGATTGCTCTTCATGCAAAGAATTAGGAACTCATTACCCAGGACAAATGGATTTTAAATATAGTGTCCCAGGGATACAGATTTCACTTCCACACATTGCCAACACCAAGCGGGTGGCCGGCCCTACCCCCAAATCAATAGGCAGAGGCCCAAACACAAGTATTTTCTCTGTTGAGCATGGGGGCTATTCAACTGGTACCAGAAGAGGAAAAGGGACAAGGTTTCTACTCAAGACTTTTCCTGGTACCCAGAAAAGACTATTCATGCCGTCCTATCCTGGACCTGTCTACTCTAAACACCTTTTTGGAGATTCCAAAATTCAAGATGCCTACTCTTCAATTACTTTCTATGCTAGGCAAAGATGCCTGGTTGGCAACACTAGATTTAATTTACTAGATTTGGATTTAAAAGCATACCTGCACATCCCAATAAGGGAATCTTGCAGAAGATGCCTACAGTTCAAAGCAGGCTACATGCACTATCAGTTCTCTGCACTGCCCTTTGGCTTATCTACTGCGCCCAGGGTATTCACAAAGTGCCTAGCTCCAGTTATTGCATTTTGCAGGCAAAGAAATATTAAAAAATATCCATACCTGGATGATTGTCAGGCAGAAAGCCAGGGCATACTTTTGAGTCATCTGGCCTTTGTACAAAGGGTTCTAACTTGTCTGGGGTACACCATAAACGAAAAGAAATCGCACCTGGTACCCTGTCAACAAATTATATACCTGGGAGAAAGCTTGACTACAATTTGCCAGATGGCTTACCTCACGCCAGAGAAAGAAATTCATTTGACAACCTAGTTCAAACAAGTGGCCACAAAAACCCTGCTATCTGCAAGACAAATACAGCAAGCCTTGGGGTTCATGGCCTCCTGCATTCTTCTAATTCCATATGCAAGCCTGCATATGAGGAAACTACAGTGGAATCTAAAAAGCCTATGGTGTCAACATTCTCAAGACCTAGAAACAATTATTCCTATCATACCTTGCCTACGCCTAGAGTGCCTTTGGTGGGCAGAGGCCTGCCACCAAAACAAGGGGCCACCTTTCACACCACCCCCTGCCGCCCAAACCCTAACAACAGATGCATCAGATTATGCATGGGGGGCTCGCCTGACAGGGAAGTGCATTCAGGGCAAATGGAACCCAAGTCAAATGCACCTGCATATCAATCAAAAAGAAATGTTAGCTGTACAGAATGCTCTCGCGGCCTTCAAGGACCGCATTCTTCCAGGACAACTAATGGTAAAGACGGACAACACCTCTGTTATGTGGTACATAAACAAGCAGGGGGGTACACATTCTTAACCCCCCTCTGCAGACTAGCCATGGCATTGTGGAACACAGCCTTGAGCTACCAAGTGCACCTACAAGCTTAGTTCCTGCTAGGAAAATTAAATACACTGGCAGATGGACTAAGTAGAAACCTAATGGACCCACACGAGTGGAAACTGGAACCAAGGATTTTCAACATGTTGACAAGCAAATGCCCAGATATAGACCCGTTTGCCTCTCCCCAGAACTACCAATTGGATACATTTTGCATAAGGACTCCCCACAAACAAGCCTGGAAAGTGGATGCTCTGTCCTTCAGCTGGAAAAACCTGTCAGTCTATGCCTTCCCCCTCTGCGTCTGCTCTCCAAAGTGCTACTAAAAATCAAACATTACAAACCAAGGATGATTTTTAATTGCTCCAGACTGGCTGCGCCAACACTGTTTCCCTCCTGCTCAGTGTGTCGCGATTATCTCCATGGGCACCTGCCTCAGACTCCCTTCCCTGCTGTCTCAGCTGGAGAACCAGATTCTGCACCCTCAGCTTGTAATGCTGAACCTTGCAGCCTGGCTAATTACTTAATCTCTCCTTTACCATCCCTCAGCAAACCTGTGATGGATAAAATTTTAGAGGCAAGGGGGCCTAGTACTGGAAAATCTTATGTTGAAAAATGGAAAACCATTCTGTGCCTGGAACCAATTTTAAGGGATGAGCACAGCAGTGCCCAATTTTCCTCAGATTTTACAATACTTAACTGCGATGCTTCATAAGGGCCTGTCTTTTTCCTCCATTAAAATCCACGCCTCAGCCATTTCAGCTCATTATAACACAGAACCTCCCCTCTTTTCTCATCCACTGCTCAAGCAGTTCCTCAGAGGGGCCAAAAATTGAGACCACCCAGGAGAGCTCCAACCCCAGCCTGGGACTGTAACTTTGTCTTGGAGAAACTCACTCTACCTCCTTTCAAGCCAGCTGCTACTGAAGACGTAAAATTTCTTTCTTGGGAAAACAGCTTTCCTTTTAGCAATCACTTCAGCTAAAAGGGTATCTGAATTACAGGCCGTTATGGCAGTGGAGCCATTAATCATCTTTCATGCGGACAGGGTGTCCCTCAGAACCAATTCATCCTTCATGCCCAAGGTGGTATCCAGTGTGGCTCTTAATCAGCCCATTCATTTGCCAACCTTCTTTCTCAATCCACAGAATAAAGGGGAACGGATACTGCATTCCATAGATATGCACAGACAACTTAGATTCTACTTTGACAGGACTAAACCTCAAAGGAAATCTGCAAAACCGCTGGTGGCATTTGCTGCAGGGGCAGAGGGGAAGGCTATTTCAAAGCTAACCATTTCTAAATGGATAAGCCATTGCATTCATTTCTGCTATAAGCACCATGGAAAACCTATCCCCCAGGGGATCAGACCTCACTCCACCAGGGCTGCATCTACCTCTACAGCCTTTCTCAGAGGCGTCCCTTCCAGGGACATCCTAGAAGCTGCTACCTGGAGTTCTGTACATACTTTAACCAAGCATTATCATTTGCCAATTTTCAATAAATCCAGAGCTGGCTTTGCCACTGCAGTCTTGCAGGGCCTTAGTTAGCCCTAATGCTATCTAAACTTCTTCTCCCAACCATAACTTTGGGAATGTACCCAAATGTAATGACTGCAACAGTAAAACACTAAGAACATAGTACAGTTGTGTACACTTACCATAAATGTAGATGTTCAAATGTATTCACTGTTGCAGTCCTGGTTACCCTCCCTCCAACCCCCTAATTTCTTTTGGCTATACCTCTACTTTCCTTTACTATGCTTAAAAGCCTTTTTGGTGTATTTGCTTTTTTGTTGGAAGTATATCTTTGTACTTTTATATATTTAATTGCTACCCATTGGGGGGGCACCTGACATCTGGGGCAAGAAAAACTGATTTAATGGCATCGGCTGCATGTTTTATACCCCTGATGACCTGATGTCATGGAAGAAGGGACAGCAACCGACGCAGTACCCAAGACCTTATTAATCAGGCCGACTGAGGGCTACCTGCAAGCGGATAACCCAGATGTGATGACTGCAACAGTGAATACACTCTAACATCTACATTTATGGTAAGTGTACACAACTGTACTTTTTTTTGCTACTCTGAAGGACCCTCAGAGTGAATGGCAACATTTCAGTCGGGGGTTTGTTTAATTCCTTTATGGCTTTGTTTCTCTTATAGCTTCTCCTTGGTCTTCTACTTTTCTTATGACGTCTAGGGAACAAGATTCCTCTGTGGAGGAGGAATTCTTTGCCTGTTCGTCTTGGATTCCTTCTCTCATAGACTGTGGTTTTGAGGAAGAGGAGTCCACTAGTCCTGACTCTCCTTTTGAGGAGATTTCTTTTGGGGACGTAATTAACAGAATGATGGAATTTTTCAAATGGGATTGTGCCCAGGTGTCTGAGGCTCAGAGTTGTATTACAAGCTTCTGTAAATGGATTTTCCTAGACCTTCTGCTACTGTTCTTATTTTGGCTGCCTTGTTGAATTTCTTTTCTACTGCATCTTGGGCTCCAGATTCCTAGCCCCCGCTCCCAAAAAAAACTGATAGGTTTTGTAAGGTGCCTGATGATTGCAAGTTCCTCTAAGTGCTCATCTGCTGACCCTTTGTTGGTGTAATGTGGCATCTGACAAGCCATCAAAGTTACTGCCTTCTACAAAGTTGCTTCCTTCTAATAAAAATAGCAGAACTATGGAAAGACTGGGTAGGAAGGTATATACCTTGGCTACCCTTGCTTTTAGGGCTGTCTGTTATCAGACCCATATGACGAGATATATTTTGGCTCCTTTATCTCAGGCCTGTCAGGTTATTTTTGGCCTTCCTGATTCTGATGGGAAGACTTTTGCTCTCTCCTTGTTGGGACTTCTTAGGTGGTTTGCCATTCTATTAAATGCAGATGATGTAATGGGATCCTATCTCGCCTACATTCATGACAGATGGGTTCGGAGCCGATCCATCGGCTCCGACTCGGCACTAATACACTAGCACGAAGTCTCTCATTGGCTGGGCTACTCCCTATCCCAGGATGCACTACACCTGCTTCCCCAGATCTCGTTTGCCGCTTTACTAGCTGGACGTGGTCTCGACTTGGCTGGAGCTAAGTGATTTATCTTTACCTTATTGGTCTTTGACCTGGTGATTTTTTGTCAGATATTAACCAAACAGCTGTTTTAACAGCTTCTTTAACCTATTTGTGAAGTTTGAGTGCTAAGTGTTGTCTGGTACTTGTTCTCCCTTTTTTTTGTCGGGCAAGGCCCGTTTTAGTTAGAGGGCCTCTGCCCTATCCTAGTGTTGTGTTAGTTTAAAGGATTTATTTTACTAGTAAATTGATTCCTTGTGTTTCTTGTACCTTCGGGCCAAGCCCGTTTAAATTAGAGGGCTTTGGCCTTGGTATTCGTCAGTTGTTTGTGAGGTAAAATTTAACTGTGTCTCGCGCTTTTCAGTTGGCGCTATTTTTTCTTGTGGTGCTTTATTTGTGGTGAACTCTTTTCTTAGATACATTGTACTATGTCTAAAGAACAGAAGTCAGGGTTTAAAAAGTGCACTCGGTGCAATTATAAAATGTCCATAACAGACAGTCACTCTATCTGTGTTTATTGTTTGGGGCCGAAACATTTACAAGAAACTTGTAGTGTATGTCATGCCTTTTCTGCTAGAGTTCTTCAAGAGTGTAAGAACAAGCTCATTTTAAAAGGGCTTATCAAACCCTCCTTTGAAGAAGCTTTAAATCCACCTGTTGCTTCCAAAAAGAAAAGATCGTCGGCTCCGACAAGTCCGTCGGAGCCGAGTTCTAAAAAGAAAAAGTTGACTTCTTCTTCCTCGGCTCCATTGACTTCGGGGCCGAGTGTCAAAGAGTCTGCCTCGATACCTCCGGCTTCGGCTCCATTGTCTTCGGAGCCGCAAGTTGAAGTATCGAGAGGTGAATCACTTCCATTGGCTCCAATGGCTTCGGAGCCGGTGGAAGTGTGCAGCTCAGACTCTTCACCCTCGGCTCCGAAGAAAAAGGCTTCCTCGGCGCCGATGGTGGTCCATGAGTTGGTGGAGTCGGCGCCGACAGTATTGGAGCCATTTCGGAGCCGGTCCCCTTCTCCCTCGGAGCCGAGAGGAAAATCTTCTCGAGTGTCTACCTCCTCTAAATCCTCGAGACTATCAGATTCGGACCTGGATAGGGTTTTACAGAGGCTCTTCCAATCTCCAGTATTTGCTAAAATGGTCTCGGCTCCAGCACAGTTTGCTTCGGAGCCGATTCCTCCTCCAACCTCCTCTGAGTTGTTGGAGCCGGTGGTGGTGGAGCAATGTGGAGCCATATGGTCGGAGCAGAGACCCCTATCAGGCCTCTCGGCTCCGACCATGCTTCCTACCCTGTCCTCCGGTTCAGGGTTTGGCACTGCGACCTCTACGGCCGGGCCCGAGGGGAATACTTTGGGATTAGGTGCTTCGGTGCCTAGTCTTCCCCTCGGAGCATCGGCTGCTGGAATTCCCAGTGCCATCGTGGCCTCTAGACCAGTGACTTCCTTGGATTCTGGAGGTCCGGCCTTTGAGGCCATGAGGAGCGCGTTGGCCATGCCCTTGCCGGTTCAACTAGAATCTACCTCACCGTCCCTAGAGCTGGAGACTGGTGCCTCTGTTACATTGCAGCCCCCCGGCAGCGGGGCCCTAGGGCCTGAGGATACCCCGATCGGGGGTTCCCTTCTTCCGGGTGGTCCGTCCGAAACTGCTTCGGACGAACCCCCACGGAAGAAATTGTGTAAGAGGAAGCACGTAGACTCCCAAGATGAGTCTATTGCATCAGATACTGACCTCGATGACGCTGGAAGGGTCCCCCAAATCATCTTCGGATGATATCTCCTTCTCAGATATCTTGGAGATTCTGAGACAGAGAGGTGACTGGCAAGCCAAAACCCCTTCAACTGAGGAGTCAGTCTTCCTCAAGGCCTTTGGGGCCCAGCCCTCCGCCTCCTGGGTGTCTCCGCCCTTCGATGAGCTCCTTGATGTGGTCTCTCGAAGGGCGTGGGAACACCCTGATTCCGTGGAACCGGTGCCTGCGAGGCCTAACAAATTCTTGTCAGCCCCCCCCCCAGAAAGAATTTCTTACTAAGGGTGTACCGGTAGATGCTTTGGTGGTGGCTTCTGCCACACAGCAGGACGTGGCAGAGGCTTCGACGTCTATTCATCCTCCTAATAAGGATTCTAGGAGTATGGATAGGTATGGGAAGCGTACCCTGTCCTCAGCGGCCTTTACCTTACGGTCGCTGAATTATTTATGTCATTTTACGAGGCTCCAAAGGGATCTTCTCAAAGAGCTAAATGACTCCCTTGTTGGTAATCTACCTGAAGCGCTGGCCTCGACTGTTGGCGCACAGATGACTACCCTTTCTTCTATCGTCAACTCGTCCATGCGGCTCATCTCGTATGCGGCCGAGGGGGCGAGTAGAGCAGCGGGAACAGGCGTTGCCCTTAGGAGACAAGCCTGGTTACGCTTGTGTTCGTTTACGGAGGCCTTCAAGTCTTCTTTCGCCGACGCCCCTTTTGATGGGTCATCGTTGTTTGGACCCAAGGTGAAGGACACACTCACTCGGTGCGAGCAGGAGGGCAAGACTTTGACTGCCGTTGGGGCCCGTTATTCCGCTCCTTCCAGGCCTTATCCCAAGGCTGGGAGAGGAGGGAAGATGTGGTTTAAAAAATCCCAAAAGTCTTTCCCTACTCCACCCAGTGATTCCCCCTCCAGAGGCAGGGGGGGGGGGATTTTGGAAGACGCCGCCCCAGAGGTGGCAGAGGCCCCCGTAACTCTGGAGACCGCGATTCCTTTCGTGGTTCTTCATACAACCAGCGTTCCTGAGTGGTTGCCCGACTGTGCAACTCCGGAGCCAGTCGGGGGTCACTTTGCGGCGCATCCACAAGCTTGGGAATCCATTACAAGCGATCAGTGGGTGCTCCGCATTATTACCGGAGGATATATCATCCCTTTCATCAAACCCCCCCTTCTATAAGGGAAATCCCGGACGTGCCACCCAGTCAGCGGGATCAAGCAGCATTAGAAATTTCAAAGCTGCTGGAAAAAAGAGCCATCCAGCCTGTCCCCACCGACCAAATCGGATCAGGAACTTACTCAAAATTATTTTTGGTGCCAAAAAAGACAGGGGACTTCAGGCCCATATTGGACCTCAGCTCATTGAATCGTTTCGTCAAGAAGTCCAAATTCCAAATGGTCACTCTTCAATCCATTCTTCCTTTGCTGGAAAAAGGTGCATGGATGTGCTCAATAGATCTCCAGGACGCTTACTATCATATTCCCATAGCTCAAGAGTCCAGGAGACATTTACGCTTCCGCCTCGGAGCCAGTCATTTCCAATTTCGAGCACTGCCCTTTGGTCTCACCACAGCCCCCAGGGTGTTCACCAAATGTCTGGCAGTGGTAACTGCTCACCTGAGAAGTCTGGGATTCCAGGTGTTTCCTTATCTGGACGACTGGCTCCTTACAGCCACCTCAGAGCATCTACTTCTCCAAGCGCTCAGAGCTACATTCACCTTGGGCCGCCTTTTGGGGATCACATTCAATTTGCAAAAATCTGTACTACAGCCTTCGCAGCGTATTACTTTCATAGGCGCAGATTTAGACACAAAAAGAATGCGCGTCTTTTTGCCGGCAGCAAGAATTCAGATCTTACAAGACCAAGTCAAATCCTGCCTTCACTTACAAAGAGCGCCGGCCCATCGGATCCTACAACTGTTGGGCTCGATGGCGTCGACTATACTTCTAGTTCCCTTGGCCAGACTTCACATGCGAATTCTTCAATGGCTACTGTCGGTTCAATGGTCTTATCAGGAACTACCCTTGAACCACTTAGTCATAATAACGGAAAGTTGCCGTCGAGATCTGCGTTGGTGGCTTCTACAGTCAAATCTCGACCAAGGGCGATCATTTATTCCTCAACGTCCCGTTGCCACTGTGACCACGGACGCCTCCCAGGTAGGGTGGGGGGGTCATTACCTGGACAGGTCGGTCCAAGGCACATGGCAGAGCCAGGAAACACATTTGCATATCAATGTCCTGGAAATGAGAGCGGTACTATTGGTACTCCAAGCTCTCCATCACGCTCTCCCACTGGGCCCGATTGCGATTCTATCCGACAACATGTCGGTAGTATGGTACATAAACAAGCAAGGGGGTACCAGGTCTTACCAACTATGCAGAGAAGCCATGAGACTTTGGCACTGGGCGGTAGCTACCAACCGCTTTCTAATGGCAACGCACATACCGGGGAAGTCCAATGTGATTGCGGACAGACTAAGCAGGACCATTCTCTTGCCCCACGAGTGGTCCCTCAATCAGAGTATAGCTGTGAAAATTTTCGACAGATGGGGTCTTCCTTGCTGCGATTTGTTTGCCAGCCCCCACAATGCGAAATGCACAGAGTTCTTCACACTGTTCCCTTCACAGGGACAGATTCCCAGGGACGCTCTGACCCACAGTTGGCCCTCCGGTCTTCTCTACGCCTTCCCTCCGTTCCCCCTCCTACCGAGGGTGATCCAGAAGGCCATTTTCATGGAGAGCGAGATGATTCTGATTGCCCCGCACTGGCCTCGTCAAGTTTGGTTCCCTTTCCTACAGAGGCATGTGATAGAAGGTCCATGGTTTCTGGATCCGGTGCCAGACCTGTTGACTCATCAGTCAGGGCGGCTTCATCCGTCTCTCAGGTCCCTGAAGTTGGCAGCATGGTTACTCCACTTCCATCCTTAGTCCGAGATAATGCTCTCTCGCCGGATGTGGTTCACATTCTGTCCTCTTCCCATAAACCTTCCACCATCAAACTCTATTCCAGTAAATGGAAAAGGTTTGCCTTCTGGGCTCAAGAACGAGGGATTGATCCTCTCACTGCTCCAGTATCGGAAGTTTTGAATTTTCTGGCCTTCCTGTTTCAGTCGGGATCGTCAGTTTCTACCATTAAGGTTCAACTAGCGGCAATTTCTAATTTTCATGCTTCATTTGAACCGTCATTGATGTCTCACAAACTTTGTAAGGCGTTCCTTAAAGGAGCTTGGCTCCTTAGGCCTCCTTTATCTCATCCTGTTCCTCCTTGGGATTTGAATATGGTTCTTGCTGCCCTAACTGCCCGTCCTTTCGAACCAGCTGCTACCTCTGATTTAAAATTTCTGTCTTGGAAAACAGCCTTTCTAGTAGCCATAACATCTGCTAGATGAGTTTCAGAACTTCAAGCTCTTTGTTCTGATCCTCCCTATTTGATTTTTCACAAACATAGAGTTTCTTTGAAATTGAACCCTGCATTTATTCCAAAGGTGGCCTCTTCTTTCTGTTTGCAACAAACCATAGAACTCCCTGTGTTTTTCCCAGAATTCTCTAATAACGCAGAATATACTTTGCATCAATTGGACGTACATAGACAGTTACGTTTCTACTTGGATAGAACTGCTCAAACGCGAAAATCAAATCAATTATTTGTTTCTTTTGCACCGAACAAATTGGGTCAATCAGTATCAAAAGCCTCCATATCAAAATGGATTAAGGATTGTATCACCTTTGTTTATTCACAGGCCAAAAAAGACCTTCCCTTTCCAGTCAAGGCTCATTCTACCAGGGCTATGGCTACTTCGGTAGCTTTTCACTCCAAGTTATCCATTGATGATATTTGTGCTGCGGCAACCTGGACTTCTCCGCACACTTTCATTTCTCATTACAAATTGGATGTGGTTTCTCGAGGCAGAGCTTCCTTTGGTTCCACGGTTCTCAGGAGTGTGTTCCAATGAGCCACCCGGGATGTAGGTGCTAGGGACGCTGTCCCATCTGTCATGAATGTAGGCGAGATAGGATCCCATTACATCTTTTAGTTATGTACTTACCATAACTTTGGATGTATGGGATCCATCTCGCCTACATTCATAAGTACCCACCCTCCTTCCCCCTTCCATTTGGATTTAGAGGAGCTGTAGTCACTTTTTTCTTGGTTCTTTCTTGAAGAACTTTAGTTGGTTATAGTGATTACTACCTTTCTGTGTTTGCATGGATGTATGAAAGCAAACAAACAAGATCTGGGGAAGCAGGTGTAGTGCATCCTGGGATAGGGAGTAGCCCAGCCAATGAGAGACTTCGTGCTAGTGTATTAGTGCCGAGTCGGAGCCGATGGATCGGCTCCGAACCCATCTGTCATGAATGTAGGCGAGATGGATCCCATACATCCAAAGTTATGGTAAGTACATAACTAAAAGTTCTTTGTGTTTCACTGTTGCAGTCATCACATTTGGATTATTCCTGCCAGGGTAGCCCTCGTCCGGCCTGAATACTAGAGACTTAGTATTTCTGCATCGGTTGCTGTCACGTGAGAATTGACATCAGGTCGTCAGTGGTATAAAGGAAGGCATCAGACACCATTACATCAGTCTTTCTTGCCGTGGAGCCCGAAGCAGAATTAGTTCACACGAGTGCCGGTCGGCCACTACCTGAGTTTCGTTTCCGAAATGAAGTTGAAGTCTTTGAAAGCTAAGTACCCCATTGGGGATCCTTTTTTCTTGCACTAACCGATATCAGAAAAAGTTAATAATTGTCTCTCCTGTGGAAAGCAAATACCACACCGGGACTTCCACTCTTACTGCGTCATTTGTCTAGGCCCAGACCACAACATCCCTCTCTGTCGCTTCTGTGCTTTAACGCCAGAACTATTTGTCATTGGGCCCTTATTGTAGGTAGATATTTCTGTTTACAGTCCTCAAATTCCAATATGGCTTCAGTAAGCCATCCGACAGCAGATCTACTGAAAAACGTAAAGATAAAGACAGACTGCACAGGACCAAACCTTCCAACGATGCTTCCGTTATGCTGGTAGTCAGTTCTCTGGAACTCGGGTGCTTTAGCAGCCCCTGATGCCCACTTCAGTTACTTTGCAGGCTGCTACTGAGACCCTTTCAGAGTCCAGTATGCCGCAGAACTCTTCTTTGTCTAAGGATCCTGCGGTCGTCTCTACTTTGGATGGGTCCGGAGCCACTGTGCAGGCACCGGCTTCTGAGGAAGTCCTTTGCAACACAGAGTCCCGACTCCTCCTTTCACAGCTACCATTCATAGGTTGGTACTAGGCTATCGGCCCTAGGGCCTATACAAGCCTAGCCATAACAATTCTTTCCACACTGTTTACTTCCGTGGACCCCGGTCTAGCAGGGTGACTGACGTGATCCCTGGGGTGAATTTCCTTTCTCCCATCCAGTCATCAAAGTTCCTTTTGAAGAGGGCCAAAGAGGTACTCTGCTTGACATGTATGGGAAATCTATTCCAGAGTCTGGGGAGTCTCTGGGTCAGGAGCCTATCCCTCCAGCATGTTTTGTTTATTGTGATGACAAGGTATAGATCCCTGGAGCGTGTGGCTCTGAGGGATTGGGATTTCTTTAAGAGTAGCATGTCCAACAGCTCTGGGTTTGATATGGCCTTGTATGTTGAGCAGAGATCACCTCAGAGTAGACAATATGCAAAAGAGTATAGCTGGAGTTTTTTTAAGGGCGGTCAGCATAAGGCATCTGCTTTAGGCCTGTGATTATTTAGTGAGGTATTTCTGCGGCCTTTCCAGTTGTTGCAGATGTCTTGAGAGGTACATACCAAATGGGGTGTTGTATTCTATAATGGGTCTAATGAGGGATGAGTACAGTGGGACAGTGACCTCCTTTTTTCTGGATGAAAAGCCCTTAGTGATGAGGTGTGCCACATAGAAGGATTTCCTGACTGTTGTGGCGATGTGGTTATTGAAGGTGAGACCACTGTCCACCTGTGTCCCTAAGTCTGTTATCACACTTTTGGTGTTTAGTACTGCCACCTATGTGGTAATTCATGGGTGCATGTTTTTTTCCCAAAGGGGATAACTATACATTTCTTGGCATTGAGCTTGAGCCCATGGCTCTGGCACCAAGCATCTGTTTCTTTAAGGCCCTTTTGTAGAGTATTAACATCATTTGGAGATTCAGTAATGGCTCCCAGTTTGCAGTCATCTTCGAACTTTGTTAGCCAGAGTCCCTTAGTGTTGGCCTGTACTTCAGAAAAGTAGATGCCTAAAAAGAGAGGTCCCAGGACTGAACCTTGAGGTACTCCATTTGTCACTTGTCTGGAGATGGATTTGGAGTCTGCTGCTTTTACAGTGTGGGTTCTGTCAGTAAGCCAGTTGGCAACCCATCGAGTGACATAGGGATTAATGCCCAGCTTAGTAAGTTTATCTATGATTCCAGATTGGGGGATAGTGTCAAAGGCCTTGGCGAGGGCCAGCTAGGTTGTGTGGACTGCCTTACCCTCGTCCACGGCTCTGGAGACTGATTCGAAGAAGTCAATCAGGTTCAGGAGACAAGATCGGCCCTTCACAAACCCAAACTGGGTGAGGTCCAGTGTTTAAGGTTGCCATTGTCTTTGTTTATAAGTTCCATGATAATGCGTTCCATGGCCTTGCAGATCAGGCTCGTCAGACTGATGGGGCGGTAGTTCCCGGGATCCAAGGTGGATCCCCCCTTGTGGAGTGGGGTAACTGTAGCTGTGCGCCACTCAGTGGGCATGAAGCCTGAGGTGAGGGTATGATTAAACGTGACACTTAGGTGAGGTGCCAGTTCATTTTGTAGTTCATGTCGTACACAGCCCTGGATGTCATGTGGTCCCATGGATGCTGTATTCTTAGCTTTGGAGAGTGTGTTTTTTTACCTGTGTGGCCATTATTACTGGAATTTGGCAATCTTTCGGTATTGAGATGGGCCATTTAGGGGGTGAAAGGGAGGTGTAGTTGGCACTGAATCTATCTGCCAGGATATTGGCAATATCCTTGGGATCAGTATATTTAATGCCATTCTGTTGTAGCTCAGAGCAGATCTGAGCATTGCCATTTAGATTCCTGACATAGTTGTAGAATGCCTTGTGGTTGGCTTTGGAATCTTTGGCAATTTTTATTTTCGTAACAAGCCTTGGAGGATTTTATGAGGGATCTCCGCTTCTTACTGAGGCTAATAAGGGAGCTTTTTGCATCCTGGGATTTTCCTCTTTTCTGCAACAGTTTCTTCCTTTTGTTGTAAAGTTTGTTTATGGCAGGGGAGCACCAGATTGGCTTCCTTTTTTTGGAGGAGGGCATCTTTTTTCTATTTAGGATGGCACGATTCATGCATGAGTGGATGTGCTCATACAGTGCCTTAGTGTAGGACTCTGCAGTCGAGCTTTCATTTCCCGTCTGCATGGGTGTCATGAAGTTTGTCACTTCTAACTTGAGTAGCATGAAGTTGGCTTTGAAGTTTTTTATGGAGGTTTCCTTACTGGGAAACAACCAATTTCCTTAGGCCCAGGGGTCGAACCACTCCCAAGAAACCAACTACCCATTCTCAGATGCCTGCTTCCTTGCCTCCATCTCAAATGCTTAAAATGGCAGAAGACCTTACCATGCTGATTAGGGGAAGCCAAGTCACTCCTTCAAAACGGAAAAGAGATCTGTTTCCAGTAGTTTTGTCTGAACAAGAATCAAATTAATCCGATGCATCTGACTATAAAGACATGCAGCCCCTCTCCACATATGAGAATTCTGATTCAGAGGAATCCATTCCTTCAGCCTCTCCCCAGAAGATTTTTCCTTTGGGGAAACCCTGCATACCTTAAGGGAGCATTTCCAATGGGAGAGTTAAGACCTACCCACAGTTTAGAAAAAGACTCAGAGTTCCTGGACTTTCCACAACACTGGCCCTTGGCCATCCCCCAGTTCTAGATGTGGTGGATGATGTCTTCCTTGAATCCAGCTTGACTCGAAATGCCTTTTCTCCTGCTCCCAGAAAACCAGACCGGTACTACAGAGTCCCTGACTCACACAAATATCTTTTTAGAAATCCTACAGCTGACCTTGAGGCCATTACTCAAGGGCCTAAAGGGATTAAAGCAACCTCAGCTAAGAACCCCACCCCCTCAGACAGGGATTCCCGAGCATTGGACAGATGGGGTAAAAAAACTATACACCTCAGCTACTCTTGCTATCAGGGCACTAAATTGTCAGTTCTATATGCTTAAATATCAGCAACATACCTTTGAATTCCTTAAACAAAAAATGTCTTCCTTTCCTGCATGGGCAGAATCTAAAGATTTACAGGACTTAATGCATTCTGCTGGTCAAGTGACTAAACACCCTTTTCACTGTAGTTTTGATACCTTAGAAGCTTCTTGCAGGGCAGCAGTCACAGGATCTGTCATTAGAAGACATGCGTGGCTTAAGAAACAACCCCTGCCGCACCATGTCAAATCAAAATTGTTGGGGGATGCACCCTTGCACAAATAACTTGTTTGGCACTAAAGCAGAAGAGGTCTTAAAAAAGATGGAAGAAAAAGCAAAATCTATGCAGACTGTTAGATTTCTTACCGGTCCAGCCCCCTAAGTTCAGCAGGCATTTTCTCTCCAAGCACTGGTCCTTTCCTGCTCCGAGTAGATGGGGCCAGCCTAGGCCCTGTGGAAACAGACCCCCTCCCCCCAGACAGCAGCCCCAGGGGTTGCTGATATCTAAGCAGTGGACTACCTCCACTTGAAAACCAGGGAGTTCTAAGCAACCCCCTTATGGTAATAAGTCACAATGACTCACCCCTTCCCAACCCCATTTCTGCCCACCTTCATATACCCCTAGGAGGAAAACTCTCCTTTCACTCAAGCACCTGGGCCACCACTACCAAGGACCAATGGGTTCTGAACCTTGTGTGAATTCTCCTTCCACACCCAAAAGGGTTCTTATATCTACCACCAAATCAGTGGGCAGAGCCTCAAAAACAAATCATTTCCCTGCTCTCCTTGGGGGCAGTAGAGTACATGCAGAGCAGATAGGCCAAGGCTTTTACTCCAGACTTTTTCTGGTGCCCAGAAAAGAGGACACCTGGCACCCTATCCTTGATCTTTCCATTCTAAACATCCTTCTGGTGATGCTCACCCTCCAGCAACTGCTACCCATGCTCTCCAAGGACGCCTGGCTAGCCACCCTGCACCTAAAAGAGGCCTACCTCCACATTCCTGTCAGGGAGTCCTGCAGAAGTTATCTCCGCTTTAGGGCAGGATTTCAACACTTTCAGTTTTCTGCGCTTCCCTGTGGCTTATCTACGGCTCCCAGAGTTTTCACAAAATGCCTGGCTCCAGCCATTGCCTTTTGCAGACAAAGAAATATTCAAATGTGCCCCTACTTAGATGGCTGCCTTGTTCAGGCAGACATCCAGGAAAAGCTGCTCAAAGACCTGACCTTTGTAAAGGACCTACTAACCTCCCTAGGATACACAATCAACAAAATAATCCAAACAGGTACCCTCCAAAAGGATAATCTTCCTGGGAGCACGTCTGATCACAGCATCCCAGATGACATGCCTTACACCAGAGAAAGAAATTTCCTTATCAGCTTATTTCTCTCATCTAGCCACCAGGCCCCAGCTTTCTGCAAGGAAAATCCTGCAAGCCCTGGGGGTTCATGGCCTCTTGCATACTCCTCATTCCATATGCCAGACTGCATATGAGGAAACTTCAATGGTACCTAAAGAGTCTACATTCAAGATCTGGAAACTCTTCTGCCTATTATTCATTGCCTGAGGAAGGAATTTCTTTGGTGGGCAACGGCCTGCTCCCACAACAAGGGACTGCCCTTCCCCCCACACCCCGCTGCCCAGACCCTCACCACAGATGCATCAGACTACGCTTTGGGTGCACACCTGGATGGCAGGTGCATACAGGGCCAATGGAAACCCTCAGCAAATCTCCCTGCACATCAGTCAGAAAGAGATTATGGCTGTGCAGCAGGCCTTGATGGCTTTAAAACCCCTTCTCTCTACAGGGGTTCTCCTGATCAAAACAGACAACACCTCTATGATGTGGTACATCAGCAAGCAGGGAGGGACTCACTCCTACCCGCTGTGCAGGCTGGCCATGACCCTTTGGTTCACAGCCTCTTCCATGCAAATACACCTGTTAGCTCAATACCTAACAGACCCTTTCATGTCCCTGGAAGACCAATTAAGCAGAAAGCTCTTGAACCCTCACAAGTGGCAGCTCAACAGAAGCACCTTCTTCCTAATAACTCAGAAATGGGGTACCCCAGAGGTTGACCTCTTTGCCTCCCACACCAACCATCAGCTCAGCAAATTCTGCACCAGGGAGCATTAACTGTATGGCTTGGCAAGGGGATGCCCTGTCCTTCCCCTGGGTAAACCTCTTGATCTATGCCTTTCCTCCCCTACCCCTCATTCCCAGGGTACTGCTCAAAATAAGGGAGGAAAAACAAAGGACCATTCTCATAGCTCCAGACTGGCCCAGACAGGACTGGTAACCCTTGCTGCGCAGCCTGTCCCCGCTGCCTCCATGGAATCTTCCTCAGATTCCAAGTCTCCTAACCCAGAGAGAAGGGGAATTCATGCACCCCCAATTGCAGACACTCAGTTTGGCAGCTTGGCTTATACCGTAACCCCTGACCAATCTGCCATCCTCAGTAAACAGGTTCTGGATGTTATCCGAGAGGCCAGACGCCCTAGCACCAGAAAGTCTTGTGCAGATAAATGGAAAAGGTTCTGGACCTGCATCCAGGCTAAGGGGGCCTATACGTCACAGCCCTCCATCCATCTCATCCTGGATTACTTAGCTGACCTACTACACAGTGGTCTTTCCTTCTCCTCTGTAACAATTTTGGTTACATATCGAAAGAAAAAAAGTGATGAAAATGCCGCAAATCGAAGTTTGTTTCTTTTTAACGCAGTACAGTGAAGATCAGAAGTATTTGCCCTTTCTTCACTGCAGTGCAATCTCAGAGTTGGAGTATATATTTAGTGGGGTGTGTGGGGGGCACAGCCCCCTCAAAATAATATTTTCTATTTGTGGCATTTTCACTCATCTGAGCGTTCGCACTTTGTTCCTTTCGGTTTTTCAATATAGACCCAAAAAATTCATGCCTCTGCTATTTCTGCTCATTTTCACACTGAGCAGCCTCTTTTTTTCACATCCTCTGATTAAACATTTCCTCAGAGGGGCTAGCAACTTGAAGGGCACCAACACCAGCTTGGGACCTTAACATCGTCTTGGAAAAGCTCACCCTGCCCCCTTTCGAATCAGCTGCTTCTGCAGGGCTGCAATTTCTCTCCTGGAAGACAGCCTTCCTCCTGGCCATCACTTCACTTCATCCAGAAGAGTCTCTGAGTGTAAGCACTAATGGCTGTGGAACCCTTCCTCATCTTCCATGCAGACAGGGTATCCCTCGGAACTAATCCATCCTTCATGCCCATGGTGGTGTCCAGTGTGGCTCTCAACCAGTCCATCCATTTACCCACCTTCTTTCCTAACCCCCAAAACAAGGGGGTGAAAGGATTCTGCTCTCTCTAGATGTGCACAGACAGCTGAGATACTATCTGGACAGGACTAAAACCTTCAGAAAGTTTGATCAATTGCTGGTTAGCTTTGCCTCAGGGGCAGAAGGCAAAGCCATGTCCAAGCAAACCATCTCCAAATGGATAGCACACTGCATCCATTTTTGCTACAAACAGCATGGCAAACCTCCCCCCAAGGGGGTCAGGACACACTCCACCAGAGCAGCTTCCACCTCTGCAGCTTTCCTCAGAGGACTCCCCACCAGGGACATCCTGGCTGCCACCTGGGCATCTGTTCATACTTTTCCCAAGCATTACCACCTGTCTCTCTTCTCCAAATCCAGGGCAAAGTTTGCCTCTGCAGTCTTGCAGGGCATGCCAGCCAGTCCCAAGCTTCCTGGACTGCCTCCACCCTTTTCCTCGGCCAATCTACCCAAATCTGATGACTGCAACAGTGAAACATGAAGAACATAGTACAGTTGTGTACACTTACCATAAATGTAGATGTCTGAGTGTATTCACTGTTGCAGTCCTGATTTCCCTCCCTCCATCCCCCTTTCTCTTTTACTTTGTCCTCCATTCCTTTCAAGGGACATATTGGTATTTATTTTCCATTGGTGGAGTTCTACCACCAGAGCTTGGCCTCCTACTTTGGGGGCTCCTGACAGGTTAGGGCAATAAAAACTGATATAATGGCGTATGATGCCTTCCTTTATACCACTGACGACCTGACGTAAATTCTCAAGCGACAGCAACCGATGCAGAAATACTAAGTCTTTGGTATTTGGGCCAGCTGAGGGGTACCCTGGTAGGGATAACCCAAATGTAATGATTGCAACTGTGAATACGCTCGAACATCTACATTTATGGTAAGTGTACACAACTGTACTTTATGATACAGCAAATGCTTCTTCTAGAGCTGCTGCTTTTGGTTCTGTGCTGGGGAGATATTTCTGGCTTCAGGTTCAACCTTTGCCCGATGATATTAAGGCTAAGTTGATGGACGCTCCTCTGGATAACAAGAATTTGTTTGGCACTGCTGCTGCTGACTTAAGTCCCTGTAGGAAAAGGGTGTAAGGCCTTACAAGGTCTATCTTTGTTTCTCTTGTACCTAAATTCCAAAGGAATTATCCTAATAAGCTGGCCTTTGTTCATAGACAGTCTCACCCTCCCCCCAGAGTCAAGAAGGGTGGAAGAATGGTGCCTCCTGCTAAAGCTGCTTGGACTCCTCCTGCTCAGAAATGTCCTTTTTCTGATAAACCGGGTGCTGTTTGATTATCCTGTTCTTCTCTACCACATTCCCCTCTCTCTTAATCTTTCCCTGTCCCTTTCTGTTTGGTTAAAGATTACTCAAGATTCTTGGGTTTTGTCCATCATTTGCCAAGGGTACTACATGGTATGTAAATCTCTTTCTCCTATCATGGGCATCCCACAGCCTCTTTGGGAACAACTAGCCTTTTTTCCAGAGGTACTTCAGGGTATTTTGGCTCGGGAACTATTTAGGAAGTTCCTGTTTCTCAAAGGGGGGATGGGGTTTTATTCCAGAATGTTCTTGGTCCCCAGGAAAGAAGGCAGTTGGAGACACTATTCTGAAGGTCACCTCCTTTCGAATGTTGTCCCTTCAGACATTTCCTCTACCACTTCTCAGACTTTTCTAGTTTCTCTGGACCTCAAGGATACTTACCTTCATATCCCTATTCATCCCCTTTTCTGGAAGTTTTTACATTTCTGTGTTGCTTCCTTGCATTTTCAGTTCTCTCCTTTGCCCTTTGGCCTCTCTACTGCCCCAAGAGTATTCGCCAGATGCCTCGCTCCTGTTATTGCTTTTTGCAGGCTAAGGGGTTATAGGTCTTCCCCTACCTAGACTACCTGCCTTTTTTCAGGCCTCCTCTCCAGAGATTCTACTGCAGAGTCTTCATTTTGCCATTTCTCTCCTGAAGATCCTGTGGTTCACTATAAATTTCAAAAAGTCCTTCCTGACTGCTTCACAGTATCATGTGTTTCTGGGGTGCAGGATCCAGACTGTTCCAATGCTGGCATCCCTGCCTCCTCCCAAGGTCTTAACTCTCCTTGTCTTCTTTCAATCCCTTCTTCCTTTGGCCTTAATTACAGCCAGGGAATTTCTAAGAGCTTTGGGTTTCATGGTCGGAACCATTCTTATGCTCCTTCTAGCCAAACTCCACATGAGAAAGCTTCAGTGGTTTCTGAAGTCAGTTTGGCTTCAGCACTCTCAACCTCGAGATTTCATAGTCCTCCTTCTCCCATGCCTCAAGCTGGCATTTCAGTGGTGGATTTGGCAGTTGTTACTCAATCCACTGCTTCCTTTTCATCCTCTACTCCCCTCTTGGGAGATGTTCACTGACACTTCAGATGTGGGATGGGGAACTTCCTTAGTCTGTCTAAAAGTGCAGGGCCTCTGGTCAACTCAACAAAAGACCACATCAGTGTCAGAGATGAGAGCTCTTCTGTTGACCCTTCAAGTGTTTCAACCTTTTTTTCACTCCAGGGCCCCTCAAGGTATTCACAGACAATACCACAATGATGTGGTATGTCAACAAGCGGGGGGACAGACAAGATCTCATCTCCTATGCAGGTTAGCACTTCTAGTGTGGGGGGTAGCTATCCAGCACTTAGTGACGCATCAGGCAGTTCACGTTTCTCAGGTTAGAACTTTGTGGCAGAAACTCTGAGCAGGTCCATATCACAATCCCATGAATGGATGCTTCACAGGGATGTGTATCTGGATATTGTCCACCAGTGGGGTACTCCTCAAGTAGATCTGTTTGCCTCCCCTGTGAACAGACAACTTTCTCTCTTTTGTGCCAGAGCCCCATGTTCTCTGGTCTGGAAGGGGATGTTTCTTTATCCCTTCCCTCCCTTTCCTGTCATTCCAAAAGTCCTGCTCAAGATAAAGCAGGATGCTTCTGTAATTTTACTGGTGATTCCCTTTTGGCCCAGACAGCATTGGTTCTCTCATCTTCTGCATTTAGCCAAGGGTAGTCTTCACAAGTTACCTCACAGGGTGGACCTACTCGCACAAGACAAGGGATCTCTGGTCTATCCCCACCTGTCCACTCTTCAGCTGTCATTGTGGGTGATAGCATTTTGATTCCATATAGAAACCTTTTTTCTGAGAATGTGCTTAGGGACCTGCAGGAGGCCAGGAAATCCTGTATTAAGAAATCCTACTTGTCCAAATCAAAGAGGTTTTCTATTCGTTGTCTTTCTCATAACCTGGATCCACTTTCTCTGGATGTTCCTTTGGTTCTGTGTTGTGTCTGAGCTGCTCAATGCTGGGTTGGCATATTCTTCTGTTAAGGCCCACTTGTCCGCTATTTCTGCTTGTTTGCCTGTAGTTCCTCCTTTAGCCTTTAGATTTGAGGCTAAACAGTTTCTTAAAGGTGTCCTTCATATTGGACCTCCTAGGAAGCTTGCCCCTCCTTCCTGGGATCTTCATTCTGTTTTGGAGAAATTGATGCAGGGTCCTTTTGAGCTTGTGGCTTCAGCTTCCTTGCAGCATTGTTCTTGGAAGACTGTTCTGTTGGCCCTTACTTCTGCCAGATGGGTTTCTGAGCTTCAAGCCCTTATGGCATGTCCTCCTTTTTTAGTTTTCCATAAGGGCAGGGTGTCCCTTCATACTAATCCTTCTTTTATGCCCAGAGTGGTGAAATGATTTGTCTCTTAATCAGTCTGTTCATCTGCCCACCTTTTCCCCCTTTTCCGCAGTCTGATAGTGAGATGTTTTTGCACACTATGGATGTGCATAAGCAGCTCAGATGTTATTTGGATAAGACCAAAGCTTTTTGTAAATCTGATAAGCTTTTTGTATCCTTTCATTATAGATCTTTAGAATTGGCTTTTTCCAGGCTAGCTATTTCTTCTTGGATGTGTACAGCCATTTCTTTTTGTTATTTTCATGCAAGAGCCTTCCTTCTTCTAAGACTCCTTCTACTAGGGCTGTGGCTTTTTCTGGTACTTTTTCTCAAGGGTTTAGATACTAAATCTATTCTTGAGGCAGATACCTGGACTTCTGTGCATATGTTTTCTAAGCAGTTTGGATGCAATATCCAAGACTAGAGCTGGTTTTGCTAGGGCTAATCTTCATTGGTCCAGAGAGGGCTCTGCTTGTCCTTCCTCTTCCCTTTCTTCTTCCTGAGCTTTTGCACTCTCCTATTGTAAGGAATACTGCAACAGTAAAATGGAAGGACATAGTACAATTGTGTAAGTTCTTAGTGTAACAGTAGATGTCCTTCTCTTCACTGTTTACAGTATTTGCTCCCTCCCTCTTCCCTCTGGTTCTTTTCCCTTCTGGATATGTTTGCCACCTCTCTTATCCTTGACCTGGCATTCCTACTGGGGCTGTCAGTTCTGAGGATGGTACCTCTAGATGTTGCCGTTATGCCCTACCCTGTATGCGGGGAGCATTTGTGTGACATAAGGTGTACCCTTAGCAACCTAAAGGCTTTGTTATACTGGCTGGATGTCGGACAACCCTTGGCAGAGGATCCCTATTCTAAGGAATAATGTTGTAGTGAAGAGGAGGACATATGCCATTATGGTAAGTTCTTACACAACTGTACTTTCTTAACATGGAAGGCTATTTTACTCATTGCTCTAACTTTTGCTTAGAGAGCCTCTGAAGTTGCATGCTCCAACTGTGAGTCCACCCTACCTCATTTTTCGTAAGGGTAGAGATTCTTTGAGAACTCACCCTTCTTTTACGGTTAAAGTGGTCTCAAAGTTTGCCGTAAGACAAACTTACTCTGTCTTCCCTAAACCCAGGAACAAGCAAGGAAAGATTTTTAATACTTTGGATGTCCACAGGTAGTTCAGGTACTACCCAAACGAAACACGATCCTTCAGAAAAGCTCATCAGCTCTGTGTCTGCTATGAAGGTAAGAGGACAATCTCTGTCAAAGCAGACTATTTCCAGTGATTGTTTCATGTTATTCCATTTTTTGTCTTTACTTACCGTAGTAAGCCCCTTCTGCAGGCAGAATTGTGGCCAATTACACAAGGGTTTGCCTTCGGTGACTTTCTGGAAAGAGTGAACAGTAAAAGTATTCCAGAGGCAGAAAACTGGTCCTCTCTGCATACTTTTTGCAAAACACTGCACACTTGAATGACTTTTTCAGGACCAGAACGGGCTTTGCTAGGGCCTTTCTCTGTGGGCTCCTGGATTCTTAGTTTGCTTTTCCTCCTCCCTTAGTTTCTCTGCTGTGGTAATTGACTCACTTAGCTGAGGCTACTGCAGCCGTGATCTAAAAGTTGCACTTATGGTAAGTACATTTGTGTAACTAAACAACTCAATTCAAATGTACTAACCATAACGGCAGATGTTCTAACATATCCCTTTTGTAGTAGCCGCCTCTACATCCACTTTTTTTCGCTGGTTTCCTTTTGTATTGCCAAAGCTGTTGACAGATGGAACATTGTTAATTGAGTTTACTGTCAAAGATTTGTTTCTTAGCATTATACTTTCAGAGATCTTGGCTCCCTTTTTCATGGCAAAAAGTTCTACCTAAAACTTCAATTTAAATATTTTAATTGAAGCTTCCCTCTTGCACTTGACAGTTCTAGCATTCGGAAGGTGCCCTTAAGTTTTATAACTTACCCTGTTACTGAGGTAGGACCCAATTCAATTAGCTTAGGCTACTGCAACAGTGATCTAGTAGAACATAGGTTTTACTTGCACAAATTTTCTTTGTCCTTCGTATTAAAACCACGAATAAGGGTGCACTCATGACTAAGGGCTAAATGTGGGGTCATGAAATTTGATGTTTACTGACCTGAATTTATATGTCAACATATCCCTCAGCTTTGGAATAAACTTCTTGTACTTGCCACCTTCAAGTAAAACTAGATAATTGGATAGACAGCAGCAAATTCTTCCCAGGTCTACCTTGTCTTGCCTTCCTTAAGGCTCGAGGGAACTTTTGAATAGTTTTTTTTGGCTGAGCTTGTAATGTTCTGCAGATTGGTCTAGTACTTGCCTATTAGCGTTCAAATATGGATATGCATGATTGAGGTCTGAACAGAGTAGTGAGGTATCATGAAAGTTTGACCCTTTGCTTAAAATGTTTATTTGGAATCACTTGTTTGACATCCTTCCATTTTATGTTTATTAAGCACACAGTTACTTAACTAGTATGACAGATGCAGGTTGCCTTCGTGGAATCCCAGGGAGCAGTTTGTGTTTAGTAATAGAGTCCTCCATCGATGGACTGTTGATAATTTAGAAGAAACAAGAGAATGCTGTAGGCAAGCTGATGTATTATATGAAATGACTGTGGCTGATCAAAATACTCAAAATATTGTGTGTTATTGAGATATGAAAATCTTATTTTTGTGAGGGATTGGATTATGTGCTTTCTACATTAATGGTGAACTCTGTCTCTTGCATGTATGTGATTGCTTAAGTTATCTAGAGTTTTGTTTTTGCATATTACAGAGAACAATTTTTTTTTAATTTAGTCATTGTTAAGACTTTTAACTGTGTGCTACCTTAAACCTCTTGCATCAGAGGACTCATGGGATATATGCAAATCACCCTTTAAGGATATCCAGTGTTTCAGCTAATTGGGATTTCTGAATGTCCATGACTTTCTTGTACTTTCATTTTTAAATCTATTTATGGACAATTTCAGGCCATTAAAGTCAAACTCCTCTAGCTGTGGACATGCATGTTTCTGCCTTCTTATGACATCATCAGCACAGCATAAGAGGAATATTTGACCTTTGGAAACACAGGGTTTTCATACCCAGCTGATATCCATAAACATTAGGGTGTCTACAAAATATCCCTACTAACAAAATTGTCCATAAATAGACTTAAAAATGAAAGTAAAAGAAAAAGTCATGGACATTAAGAATTGCCATTTAGCTGAAACACCGGATATCCTTAAAGAGTGATTTGCATATATCCCATGAGGTCTCTGATGGAAAGAGGTTTAAGGTATCACACAGTTAGAAGTCTAGCTTTGCTAGATTTTTCTTTGTGGTTTTTAACCAGTTGGTTATCTGTGTGACCTCTTCACTCTTTGTTTTAGTTGGTAATTTAGTCATTGTGTAATAACATGAAAAATAAAGATGTAATGGTGAACATGACGTTGGTGTTAGACAATGGATAAGTTATATACTGAAGTTCAGGTAGACTTCTTAACTGATGAGTTTGGTTGTTATCTTGCTAAGTTGTAGTTGAATGTGTTAGAAGAGCTATTAACACACAAGAAGGGGATTGAGAGCAGAACAGGAGCTGGAGTTTTCCTGGAATTATATTTTTGCAAGATAATAGGTTAGTATTTGAAATGCATGTATGCCTGCTAATGTTAATGGTAATATTAATTTTAAGGTAATTAGATTGTTTGATGCAACGATAATATGATCTGAATTTATTTAAGGGCATAAAAATGATTGGCCTTGGTATGGCATGTGTTACTGGTGTAGGTGAGAACCACAGTGTGAGCACTGTTTGGCATAATTTTGAATAATGTAAAGATGACTTCGGAGAGAATTCTAATGTTATTTTTTTCTTTCACAATTAAATGGAAAGTGCTAGCAGTTAGCTAGTTCGATTTAATAAAGTATGTTTTTATTTATTTGACATTTGTTAATCGGAGTAGTTCATCTGAGCAAAAGCCCTTTCTCAGTGGAGGCCTGGGGAGAAAAGCTCCACAATACAAGTAAGCAGGAAAATTTACAAAATTGAAAATGAATACATTGAAAAATTTGCTATAAAACAGTTAAGCAAATGTAGATAAAGCTCCACAGTACAATATAGTAAGAGGCATTATAACATTGAAGAAAAAACATAGCAAAGAAATATACAATAAAACATTTGAATGAATTTACGTAGCACGTTGGGTTATCTTCAGAGGGTAATTGTACAATACAGAGCAGTTGTGAGTTATGGTAGTGGAGAAGGGAGACTAGAGAGGATAGTGACAGAGAAAGAGGTGGTTCATGTGGGAAGATTAGAGGCAAATCCATGTGCTGTTAAGGTACCTTTTAAGTCTTCTTAAATTTGTGGATGTAGGAAATTTCTAAAGTTCATGAGGTGCTTGTTCATGCAAGAGCAGGGAAGTAGCTGTAGAGATTCTGTCCAATAGATTTTTGTAGGTTTATGAATTTGTAAGAGACATTGGTCAGAGCTTCTGAGTGATCAAGAGGGCTTATAGAGGGAGACAAGTGAGGAAATGCTAGGGCAAGAGGAGAGCGTATTCAAAATAGTACAGTTAATGAGACGTTGGGTAAGTAAGAGTTGGTTAAGAAACTCTAGCCAGCTGTGTGTCTGGAGAGCGAAACAGTGGTGTGATCTTCAGGGCAAGATTGGCTGCAAAGCTAGCAACTTTGTTATATGTGGTTTCAAGTTTGGAAAGTAGTGAAGACTCTAAGTTGGTTAAAATCTGAGATCTGTAAAAGAGGTTGAGGAGAAGGCAAGCTTGGACTAGTGAGATCCTGGAGTTGGTGTGAGGAGCCTTTTGTTTCTATAGAGCAAACCAAGCTTTTGGTGGGTTTTCCTGATGCAGTTAAGTACATGAAGGTCAAATTTTAGTTTATCATCCACTATTAATCCAAGCAGTTTACTGTGCGAGTCTGCTATGCTCGTAGTGATGTTGAGGGAAGAGATAGTGAATGAGGATTTAAGATGGTAAAGGGATTTTGGGTGGAAGAGAAGAAGTTTTGCCTTTTTAGGGTTTAGTATGAGTTGGTTGTTAGTAAGCCATGTTTCAGTGAGTTTGAAAGATGTTTGTGCCAGGGTTAGTAAGTCAGTTGCACTGTCAGCGATAGAAATGTTGGTGGGAGTCCTCTGCGTACTGTATGAGGGAAGTCTGAGGACAGAATGTGTGAAGTTGGTTAGTAAAAATGTTAAGGAGGGGGCCTAAAACAGAGCCTTGAGGGATGCTCATTTTGATGGGGGAGAAAAGGAGAAAGCAGAGAGCCATTTTTCAGATTGTGAGGTAGCTATTGAACCAGGAGATAGTTGCTGAGGAGAGGTTAAATTTGAGAGAGTTTGGAGAGGAGGATGGGATGAGAGGCGGTGTCAAAGGCTTTGGAGAGATCTAAAAAGATGCAGGACACTAGTTTATTACTGTCTTTAGCTATGGAGATGGAGTTAGTAAAGGAAATCAGTGCAGTAGTGGTGTTGTGGTGAGGGCGGAAGCCATGTTAAGTTTTCACGAATAAGATAAGCTGAGATTTGTTTATAAACACAGTGCTCAAGAATTTTGGAGAGGGGAGAAAATATGGCAATAAGTCAATTTAATTGGGAGAGCTCAGCAAAGGTGGATTGGTATTTTGTGGAACTTTTTCCAGTGAACAGGAACAGTGGATTCACTAATTGAGCGGTTTATGAGGATGGAGACAGGATATGCTATGGAGTCAGCAGCAGCTTTTAGGAAGAGAGGGGGCAGGTTGTCAGCTGAAGGGGAACCTGGTTTAAGTTTGACAAGTTTTTTGATGTAGCTGGTTGGAATGGATTTTAGTGAGAGAGAATTGTTTTGCAGATGTTCTTCATCTCACATTGCTGCAGTCCTTTACACTAGGGTATAGCGCTGTCCTCGGTCGGCCCGAATACCAAAGTATATGGCTGACGTCGGTCATGGCGCATTAAACTGACGCCAGGACGTCAGGGTATAAATGCGCATGACCGACGTCATATCCTCAGTCTTTTTTGCCGCGTGGTCCGATGCAGAAGCAAATTTGCGAGTGCAGGTTGGCGTCCTGAGATTTTCCGAAACCGGAGTTTCAGACCGAATCAAAGTTGGCTAAGTACCCGTTAGAATATTTTGGTTTTTTCTTGCCTCAGTATTTTACCGGATGTCAGAAAAAGTAAATAACTGTATTTCTTGTGGGAAACAGATACCACATAGGGATTACCATAACTTGTGTATACCTTGTTTAGGGCCTGAGCACGACGTTGTTGGGTGTCCCTCTTGTGCTAGATTTAACAAACGTACTATAAAGAGGAGATTAGACTGTGCCAGGTTAGTCTTCGGGAAGCGGTGCAATTACAAAATGCCGTCGGATGCTCCGACGCCCGCTACTTCGAAGAAACGCAAGGACAAAGCACCTAGGCCTAGGTTAGAAGAACCGTCCGTCCCGGACGTCGGTTCTTTAGAGGGCTCGGTTGAGCCAGAGGCCCAAACAGAAGTTTCCTTAGAGTCCCAGGGAGAGACTTTATTGTTACAGGATGTGTCTTCTCAGGAGGTAGGCCAGGCTGAAGGGGCTTCTCAGGTAACTGTCCTTCCCTCTCTGCCTAAGGTGGTTAGGCCTTCCCCTACTGTTACCAAGGCTTCTTCCAGGGGCAGGCCAGGTTTAGCTGTAGCAGGTGTCTCTCCTAGTACTTCAGGCCCTGTGCCCAAGAGACATATGCTTAGGATGGCTGAAGATTTAATTACTATGATTAGGGGTTCTATGCCCCCTCCTGACAAAAGGCCTAGGGTGGATCCTGAATTTGGGAATTTTGAGCAGGATTCTGATGCTTTGGAGTCTTCGGCTGAAGATTTACAGGAGTTTTCTCATTATTCTGATTCTGATGTGGATGACACCACTCCTACTGCTTCTCCTCCTGAGGATTTTTCATTCTCAGAGACTCTCCATTCCATGAGGGAGCATTTTAAATGGGAAGGTCAGGATTTCTCTGATTCCAGGAAAAGACTTAGGGAATTTTTGTTTTACCCCAGCATAGGCCTTTAGCTATACCTCCTGTTCTTTCTGTGGTGGAAGATGTTTTTGCAGAGGCTTCTCTTAACCCTGATTCTTTACCTCCTGCTCCTGTTAAGCCGGACAGATACTATAGGGTGCCTGAAGCTCATAAGTATCTTTTTAAAAGCCCTAGGGCAGATCCAGAGACTGTTACTCAGGGACCTAAAGGGGTTAAGGCTTCTGTTGTTAAAAATCCGGTTCCTCCGGATAAAGAGGCAAGGGCTTTAGACAGATGGGGTAAGAAAGTTTATACTTCTTCAACTTTAGCCATGAGGGCTTTGAATTGTCAATTCCACATGCTGAGATATCAGATCTATCTTCTTTCACAGTTAAAGTCTAAGGTAGATGCTCTGGCAGAAGGTATTGAATGTAAGGAGTTACAAGATCTGGTGCATGTGTCTGAACAGGTGGGTAAGCATTCCTTACAATGTGGTTTTGATGCTGTACAGGCCTCTTCCAGGGTGGCTGCCACCGGTACTGTCCTACGCAGGCACGCCTGGCTAAGGGATCAGAATTTAGCTGAGCATGTTAAGTCAAGGATCTTGGATGCCCCTTTGCAATCTGATGTGTTGTTTGGTTCGCCTGTTGAAGCAGTTTTAAAGAAAATGGAAGACAAAGCTAAATCTATGCACACTGTTAAAGATTTTTTACAGGTTCAACCTCCAAAGTTTAGTAGAAATTGGCCAAGCAAGGCGTGGACATATCCTTCTTATGATTCCCAGTCTAGGGGTAGGTCTAGGCGTGGTAGGGGCAGAGCTCAGGGCTCTTTTAGATCCAGGACAGGGGGCTCACCTGCACAGTCTTCAGGTGAGGGCAGGGGTCAGCCCTTTCGTAGACAGACCCAATGACCTACCTTTTCAACTGCCAGACCCTTCCCGTCTGACAGCACCTTTGGGAGGAAGACTAACACTTTTCAAGGAGAACGGGAGTTTAATTACCCAAGACAGATGGGTATTGGATATCATTCACCACGGTTACAGATTTTATTTCCATACCTTACCACCTTTCAAGGGCATGCCAGACATTCCTCCTCAGCACAGATTAGAAGCTTACAGACAAATTTCTCTATTACTACAGATAGGGGTCATACAACCGGTGCCTATGGCAGAAAGGGGCCTAGGATTTTATTCTCGCCTATTCCTAGTACCAAAAAAGGGGAACACGTGGAGACCAATTCTGGATTTGTCTATCCTCAACACCTTTCTGGACATTCCCAAGTTCAAGATGCTGACATTGCAACAGCTTTTACCTCTCCTGGGCAAAGATCACTGGATGGTAACTTTGGATCTCAAAGAGGCTTACCTTCATGTTCCTATCACTCTAAGCTGCAGGAAGTATCTGCGTTTTCGAGCTGGAAATTCACACTATCAATTCTCTGCATTGCCCTTTGGCTTATCTACTGCATCCAGAGTATTCACAAAGGTTCTGGCTCCAGTGATAGCTTTCTTCAGATTGAGAGGAATACAGATCTATCCTTATTTGGACGATTGCCTGATTCTGGCTCAAGGCAAGGACGAGCTTCTACAGCATTTAAAATATGTGATAGCAGTGCTAAGATGCCTGGGGTATTCTGTGAACGAAACAAAGTCCAGTCTAGTACCCTCTCAAGACATGTGCTTTCTGGGTGTGAGACTGAATACAGCAACCCAGATGGCCTTTTTGACCCCGGACAAACAAAAGAATCTTTCCCTTTACTTCCAACAACTATCACATCAGTCCGGGCTGACTGCAAGGACAGTCCTTCAAGCCTTAGGGTTCATGGCATCTTGTATTCTGGTGCTTCCCAATGCCAAACTGCATATGAGGAAGCTACAATGGTATCTCAAGAATCTATGGACACAGCACTGCCAGGATCTGGACACTGTCATTCCAATAATACCTTGCATCCAAAAGGAATTCTTGTGGTGGGCTCAGCAATGTCACCTAAACAAGGGACTTTCTGTGACCCGGCCAGAGGCGAGTCAGATTCTAACAACAGATGCCTCGGACAAAGCTTGGGGAGCTCATCTCAATGGAAAATGGATACAGGACAAGTGGCCTGCCAGACTACAGCATCAACATATCAACCTGAAGGAGATGTTAGCAGTCCAGTTTGCATTAACAGCTTTCAAGGAATTACTTCTTCCAGGGCAGGTGTTGATTCTAACAGACAACACAACCGTCATGTGGTACATCAACAAGCAAGGGGGTACACATTCTTACCCTCTATGCAGACAAGCAATGATTTTGTGGGACACTGCTCTCAGTTTACAACTAAATCTTCAGGCAAGGTTTCTGCTGGGAGTACAGAACTCCTTAGCAGATGTGTTAAGCAGACAAATCATGGATCCCCACGAGTGGAAATTGGATCCTCATGTATTTCAGCAATTAACAGTGTCATGGGGAACGCCAGACATAGATCTGTTCGCTTCTCCTCTAAACCACCAGCTGCCAAAGTTTTGCACAAAAAGGATACACCAGGCAGCTTGGAAAGTGGATGCTCTTTCTTTCAGTTGGAAAAATCTTCATGTATATGCCTTTCCACCTCTTCCTCTACTTCTAAAGGTACTGCTAAAGGTAAGACAGGACAAACCAAGAATGATCCTGATAGCTCCAGATTGGCCCCGACAGCATTGGTACCCATTACTGAGAAATCTGATAAGGAAACCACCGTGGCCCTTACCTTTGATTCCACACCTGTTGTCCCAAAAGGACGGTCATCTAATCAATGTCAAGCTTCACTCTCTTCATCTCACAGCTTGGCATATCCTGTTTTAGCTCATAGCAGGGCTCAACTTCCTCAACAAGTTTTGAATGTGATTATGGAAGCTAGGAGACCTAGTACAAGGAAAGTGTATGCAGACAAGTGGAAGAGATTTTTGTTTTGGAGTGCAGCAAAGGATTTAGATGTTTCTGAGCCTAATTTGAGTGTGGCTCTTCAATATCTTACTGAGTTATTGGACAAGGGTTTGTCCTTCTCTTCCATTAAGATTCATGCTGCAGCAATTTCAGCTCACTATGACTGTGATCCACCTTTGTTTTCTCATTCTTTGTTCAAGCAATTTCTCAGGGGGGCAAAGAACATAAGACCTCCACGAAGAGCTCCTACTCCTGCTTGGGACCTCAATTATGTGTTGGAAAAGCTCACTCTGCCACCTTTTGAGCCTGCAGCTACGGCTGAGTTAAAATATTTGTCATGGAAGACTGCTTTTTTGTTGGCCATTACCTCTGCAAGAAGGGTTTCTGAATTGCAGGCCCTTATGGCGGTTGAGCCTTTCTTGATTTTCCATAAGGATAGGGTATCTTTACGTACTAACCCTTCCTTTATGCCTAAGGTGGTTTCAAGTGTGTCTTTAAACCAAACTATTCATTTACCTACCTTTTATGCAGACCCCCAAAACAAGGGGGAAAAGATTTTGCATACTTTGGATGTACACAGGCAGTTACGCTACTACTTAGATAGGACTAAGAGTTTCAGGCAGTCTCAACAGTTGTTTGTTTCTTTTGCTTTAGGTTCTCAGGGCAAGCCTGTGTCAAAACAAACTATTTCTAAATGGATTGGGTTTTGCATTGCCTTTTGTTATTCCCATCATGGCAAGGAGATTCCAACAGGGATTAGACCTCATTCCACTAGGGCTACTGCCACTTCTACAGCTTTTCTAAGGGGAGTGGCAACTAAGGACATTTTGGAGGCAGCTACTTGGAGTTCAGTACATACTTTCTCTAAGCACTACCACCTTCCTCTCTACTCTAAATCTAGGGCTGGTTTTGCCATTGCTATTTTACAGGGCATTTTGACAGCTCCTGCTTCTCTTTGATTTGCCATCCTCCCTTACCTCTGCTTTGGGAATCTGCCCAAGTGTAAGGACTGCAGCAATGTGAGATGAAGAACATAGTACAGTTTTGTACCTACCATAAATGTAGATGTTCGAAGATCCACATTGCTGCAGTCCAATTTACCCTCCCTCCTTCCCCTCTGTGTTTGGGGTGGTTGTGTGGTTAGGTTAGTACTTTATTATATAATTGTTAGAAGTTGTACATAGTTTGGGTGTAGGGGTGTTTAGTGTTTGGTGGATTTTTGATTTTACCCTGTTTAGGGTCTTCTGACATCTGGGGCAAGAAAAGACTGAGGATATGACGTCGGTCATGCGCATTTATACCCTGACGTCCTGGCGTCAGTTTAATGCGCCATGACCGACGTCAGCCATATACTTTGGTATTCGGGCCGACCGAGGACAGCGCTATACCCTAGTGTAAGGACTGCAGCAATGTGGATCTTCGAACATCTACATTTATGGTAGGTACAAAACTGTACTTTGTGGGGCTGGTTGGGTGGACAGTTTGCAAAAGTTTGCTGGCAGTATCTATGAAGTATGAATTGAAAATTGAAGCAGTTTAGAGGGGTGTGTTATTGGGGTAGTGGTTGGCAGTTGAAGGATTTCCTGGGTGGAGAATTTTGTTGACAGCATTCCAAAATGTTTTAGGGTTCCTAGGTTCAGTATCTTGGGGTGAGAGGTAGTAAATGTTCTTTGTGTTTCACTGTTGCAGTCATTACATTTGGGTAATCTGCTGGCAGGTTGCCCTCAGTCAGCCTGATTAACAAAGTCTTGGGTCCTACGTCACTTGCTGTCCCTTCTTCCATGACGTCAGGTTGTTGGGGGTATAAACATGCAACTGATGCCATTACATTAGTCTTTCTTGCCGCACGGTGCCCGAAGCAGAAGCCGTTCGCAAGTGCCGGTCGACCGATTCCAGAAATTTTCATTTTCGAGTTTCAGAACCGAAGTTTTCAACTGAAAGCTAAGTACCCTGTTGGGCAAACTTTTTCTTGCTCCTTACCGATGTCAGTAAAAGTTAATAATTGCATTACTTATGGGAAGCAAATACCTCATAAGGATTTTCATTTGTACTGTATTCCTTGCCTAGGCCCTGACCACAACGTGCCTTGCTGTCGGTTTTGTGCTAAATTTAATCAACGCACGATTAAACATCGGTATATTTTTTGCTTCTAAATATTTTGGCTCAAGATTTAACTATCCAGAAATGTCATCGGTTAGCAATCCGACTACCGGAATACCTAAAAAACGCAAAGAAAAAGAGAGAGACCGTCGAGGTCCAAAACGGACGACGACGCTTCTCCTAAGCCAGTCGCCGGTACTCAGTGAGGTGCTTTCGCAGCCCCTGATACCCGCTACTTTTGATTCGCAGGCCTCTACTTAAACCCATTTGGAGTCCGGTATGCCGCAACATGCTTTAAGTATTGAACCCGCGGATGTCTGTACCTTAGATGGGTCCGGAGCTGCTGAGCAGGCACCGGCTTCCGAGGGTGTTTTCAGGCCTAAAGATGTGTATATTAAACCAACGCCATCTTCAAAACTAAGGCCAAAATCTATTTCTATGTCTAAAAAACTGATGCGTGGGCCACGTGTACAGGCCCCAATGCCTAAAAAATAAATGATCAAGATGGCTGAAGATTTAATTACCTTGATCAAGGGTACCCATCCCCCTCTTGCTAAGAGGCCTAGGCAAGGCACTGACTATGAATCTTCAGATCCGGTTTCTATTTCTTCTGATCAGGATTTATCTATACCTACTTATGAGGACTCTGACGCATAAGATTCCATCCCTTCTGCTTTTCCCCCTGAGGATTTCTCTTTTGGAGAAACTTTACATACCTTAAGGGAACACTTTTAATGGGAAAGTCAGGATTTCTCTGAATCTAAAAAGAGACTTTGGGATTTTCTTCTTCTTCTTCAGCATAGGCCTTTGGCTATACCTCCTATTCTAGACATTGTTGATGATGTTTTCTCAGAATTCAGTATGACCCCTGATACTCTGCCTCCGGCTCCTAGTAAGCCAGACAGATACTACAGGGTTTCTGACTCCCACAAATTCCTTTTCAAAAACCCTACTGCTGACCCTGAAACCATTTCTCAGGGTCCCAAGGGCGTTAAGGCCTCTACTGCTAAAAATTCTACCCCTTATGACAGAGATTCCAGGGCACTGGATAGATGCAGTAAGAAGGTTTACACGTTTGCAACGTTGGCAATCAGGACTTTAAACTGTCAATTTCATATGCTTAAATATCAACAACCTGTCATGGGTTTACTTAAACAGAAAATGATGTTGATGTCTGACTGTGTGGAAAAGAGTTGCAGGATTTATTACATTCAGCTGAACATGTTGGAAAACATACTTTGCAATGTGGTTTTGATTTCTTTGGAAGCCTCTTGCAGGGCTGCTGTAACTGGATCTGTGATAAGAAGGCATGCTTGGCTCAGAGCAAAGTCTGCCTGACTATGTTAAAGCAAAATTGTTGGATGCTCCTTTACAACAGGACAGCCTGTTTAGTAATAAGGCTGAAGAAGTTTTAAAAAAGATGGAAGATAAGGCTAAATCTATGCAGACTGTGAAAGATTTCTTACAAGTGCAGCCACCCAGATTTAGTAGGTACTGGCCTACTAAGAAATGGTCCTTTCCAGTTCCCTCGAGAGCCGCTCATGTCAAATCCAGACATTCCAAAGGCTCCAGGTTTCAGTCACAATGAACAAAATAATGGGTTGCCTCCACCTCCAAACCTGGAAGCAACAAGGCACCTCCCTATGGTAAACAATGACTTTCCTCTACAAATACCAAGCACTTACCTTTTGGCCGCCCCTTTGAGAGGAAAACTGGCACTTCATGCACGAAACTGACAACTGATTACCCAGGACAAATGGGTTTTAAATATAGTATCCCAGGGATACAGATTTCATTTCCACAAGTTGCCAATCCCAAACGGATGGCCAAATCTGCCTCCAAATCAGCTGGCAGAGGCCCAGAAACAAGTTTTGTCCCTTGTGAATATGGGGGCTATTCATCCAGTAACAGAAGAGGAAAAGGGACAAGGTTTCTATTAAATACCTTTTCCTGGTACCCAGAAAAGACAAATCATGGCGTCCAATTCTGGACCTATCCATTCTAAATACATTTCTGGACATTCCAAAATTCAAGATGCTGACTCAACAGTTACTACCTATGCTAGGCAAAGATACCTGGTTGGTAACTCTAGACTTAAGAGGCTTGCCTGCATATCCCAATCGGGGAATCCTGCAGAAGATACCTCCGCTTCAAAGCAGGCTACTTGCATTACCAGTTCTCTGCACTGCCCTTTGGCTTATCTACTGCGCCCAGGGTCTTGACAAAGTGCCTGGCACCAGTAATTGCATTTTGCAGGCAAAGAAATATTCAAATTTATCCATACCTGGACGATTGTCTAATTCAGGCAGAAAACAAGGACACTCTTCTAAAGCATTTGGCGTTTGTAAAAAGGGTTCGAACTTGTCTAGGGTACACCATAAACGAAAATAAATCACAACTGGTACCCTGTCAAAAAATTACATTCCTGGGTGCAAGCTTGAATACAACTGCCCAGATTACTTGCCTTACACCAGAAAAGCAAATTCAATTGATGACTTATTTTAAACAGGTGGCGACAAAAACCCAGCTGTCTGCAAGACAAATTCTGCAGGCCTTGGGGTTCATGGCCTCCTGTATTCTTCTAATTCCATATGCAAGATTGCATATGACGAAACTTCAGTGGTACCTAAAATGTTTATGGAGTTAACATTGTCACAGCCTGGAAACAATGATTCCTATCATACCTTGCCTGCAACTAGAGTTCCTATGGTGGGCAGAGGCCTGCCACCAGAACAAGGGACTGTCATTCACTCCACCCCCTGCCGCCCAAACCCTAACTACAGACGCATCAGACTATGCTTGGGGTGCATATCTGGCAGGGAAATGCATTCAGGGCAAATGGAGACCAAATCAAATGCACCTACATATCAATCAGAAAGAGATGCTAGCTGTACAGAATGCTCTGACAGCCTTCAAGGACTACCTTCATCCAGGACAACTATTGATAAAGACAGACAACACCACAGTCATGTGGTACATAAACAAGCAGGGGGGTATGCATTCCTACCCCCTTTGCAGACTAGCCATGGCATTGTGGAACACGGCCTTGACTTATCAAATACATCTACAAGCTCAATTCCTGCCAGGAAAGCAAAATACTCTGGCAGATGACCTAAGCAAAAATCTTATGGACCCACACGAATGGAAACTGGGACCACAAATTTTCGGCATGCTTACATGCAAATGGGGAGCCCAGACATGGATCTTTTTGCCTCACCCCAGAACTATCAGTTGGACAAATTCTGCTCAACAATCATCACAAAAAAGCTTGGAAAGTGGATGCTTATCATTCAGTTGGAAAAACCTATCAGTCTATGCTTTTCTGCCTCTGCTCTCCAAAGTCCTACTAAAGGTCAGACAGGACAAACCAAAATGATTCTGATTGCTCCAGACTTGCCTTGCCAACACCGGTACCCGCTCCTGCGCAATCTGCACACCTTCCTCCATGGCACCTGCCTCAGACCTACTGTCTCAGCAGAACTACCAAATTCTGCACACTCTACTCCAAACTTTGAATCTTGCAGCGTGGCTAATCAACTAATTTCACCCTTGACATCTCTCGGCAAACCTGTGATGGATGTCATTTTGGAGGCTAGAAGGCCTAGTACTAGAAAATCCTATGCTGACAAATGGAAAAGATTCTGTCCCTGGAACCAAACACAAGGAATAAGCACAGCAATGCCCAACATTCTTCAGATTCTGCAATACTTAACTGAGATGCTTCACAAGGGCCTATCTTTTTCTTCCGTAAAAATCCATGCCTCTGCCATTTCAGCTCATTACAACATAGAACCTCCCCTCTTCTCTCATCCTCTGCTAAAGCAGTATCTCAGAGGGGCCAAAAACATAAGACCTCCCAGGAGAGCACCAACTCCTGCATGGGATCTCAATTTTGTTTTGGAAAAACTCACTCTACCTCCCTTTGCGCCAGCTGCTACTGCAGACCTAAAATTTTTCTCTTGGAAAACAGCTTTTCTTTTAGCAGTCACTTCAGCTAGGATGATTTCAGAATTACAGGCTCTTATGGCAGTGGAGTGTTTCATTTATTATCCGGACAGGGTGGCGCTCAGGACCAAGCCATCCTTTATGCCTAAGGTGGTATCCAATGTGGCTGTTAATCAGATCATTCATCTGCCAACTTTCTTCCCCAATCCACAGAACAAGGGTGAGCGGATTCTGCATTCATTGTATGTACACAGACAATTAAGATCCTTCTTAAACAGGACAAAATCTCTAAGAAAATCTCAACAACTATTGGTGGCATTTGCTGCAGGGGCAGAGGGAAAGGCTATTTCAAAGCAGACTATTTCCAAATGGATACGCCATTGCATTTATTTCTGCTATATGCACCATGGTAAACCTGTCCCCAAGGGGATCAGATCTCATTCCACCAGGGCTGCATCTAATTTTGCAGCCTTTCTCAGAGGGGTTCCTACCAGAGACATTCTAGAAGCTGCTACCTGGAGCTCCGTCATACATTCACCAAACATTACCATTTACCTTTCTTCTCTAAATCCAGAGCTGGCTTTGCCACTGCTGTCCTGCAGGGCCTTATAGCTGCTCCTAATGCTATATAAATCCCATCCTCCCAAACATAGCTTTGGGATTCTACCCAAATGTAATGACTGCAACAGTGAAACATGCAGAACAGTTGTGTACACTTACCATAAATGTAAATGTTCGAGTGTATTCACTGTTGCAGTCCTGGTTAGCCTCCCTCCAGCCCCCTGTTTTTCTCCAACTATACCTCTCTTTTCTTTTACTATGATTAAAAGCCTTTTTGGTGTATTTGCTTTTGTTTGGAGCTATATGTTTTGTGTTTTAAATTATATACACACACATCTATATATTTTGCTCCCCATTTGGGGGGCACCTGACATCTGGGGCAAGAAAAACTGATGTAATGGTGTCGGCTGCATGTTTTATACCCCTGACTACTTGACATCATGGAAGAAGGGACAGCAACCAATGCAGGACACAAGACTTTGTTAATCAGGCCGACTGAGGGCAACCTGCCAGCAGATTACCCAAATGTCATGACTGCAACAGTGAATACACTTTAACTTCTACATTTATGGCAAGTGTACACAACTGTACTTTCTTTTTGTCATAATTTGTGTCTTTTGGTTAAATTTCAGAGTTCCTTATATTGTTGCTAGTGTGTGTGGGAGATTTGGTCTTAGTCCAGAGTTTCCAGGTGCAATCTCTGTTATGGATAAGAGACTGAGTAGAGTTGGAGAGCCAAGGAAAACACCGTGATTTGACTGACAATTCTGAGAGGGGCAAGGGAGTTCAGAATGTTTAGGAAGATGGAGTTGAACTGAAAGGCAGCTTCATCTAGAGGTAGGGAAGAGAGTAAAGACCAGTCAATAGCAGAAAGAGAATTATTGAATGCATCCGGGTTGAAGTTGGTTAGCATTCGGCACTCTTTAAATTTATGAGGTCTAGAGAGATGGGGGGAGAATCTTTGGACATGTATAGGGGAGTGGTCACAGATTGTGTCTGGTAGGGATTCAGGGTAGGTCAGGCTTAGAGACCAGTATTCAATCCAAGATAGAGCAGGTATTTGTGGGTTTATGAAGAAAAGTGGGTGAAGAGATAAGTTGGGTGTATCCGTATAGGTATATGGTATGGTGTTTTGTTTTATTTGTCACATGGTTTGATAAAAGCTGATTATTAATGAACCTATGATATTACTAAAACTCTTAATGTAATTGAATACAATCCATTTGTAATGGATATAATTTAATTTAGATGTTTTTTGTTTGAGGAAGACTACAGACTAGGTTAAGGCTTGGATGCTGTATAATCAAAGATGTGTTGGTTGTTCTAGATCAATGGCTACAAGCATCTGTTAAAGAGCTTGATGGACTTTGTAATGTGCATTTCATTTAATAGAAGATTCTGGTGATGTAAAAGGTGGTATGCAACATTATTAAATATTTCGAGAATGTGTAATGAGTGAACTCATTTTTAACTGGGATACTTGGGGTGAATACTGAAGGCTTGCATAACACTATGTGGGATGTTCATTTTTAAGAGTAAGCTGAAAGGAAATAACTATAGACAGTCATTTTTTTAAGAATGTGAAAGGAACAAAACTTATGCTTTTGAAAGTCTTTTGCATTTTGTGGTGTTCTTAATGTAAGCAAGTTAAAAGGATGATCCTTAATCCTGTCTTAAGGGGGTTCTTCATAAGAGGAAGTTTAAAAAAAAAAACAGATGAGGCCCACCACAGCCAAAATAAAAATATTTATTGACTGCAGTAAAAGTAAGCGCTTTTACGTTTTACCAACACTTCTTCAGACTTCAAACAAATAACATTCAAATATTTTCCATTCAAATAGTGATGTTTGATGAAATCAACCAATCACTGGTATCACAATATTGTCACATGTTGTATCACATAAAATTCATTAAAAACAAAGTACATACATGCATAAAACTGCTGCATCCATCACATAGTGCATACATAAATTGGTTCATAGGTTGGTTGGTACTAGGCTATCAGCCCTAGGGCCTATACAAGCCTAGCCATAACAATTCCCTGGCTATTTCTTCCCACATTATTTACTTTCCTGGACCCCTGTCTAGCAGGGCGACTGACGTGATCCCTGGGGTGAATTTCCTTTCTCCCATCCAATCGTCAAGGTTCCTCTTGAAGAGGTCCAAAGAGGCACTCTGCTTGACATGTATGGGCAATCTATTCCAGAGTCTGGGGAGTCTCTGGGTCAGGAACCTATCCCTCCAGCATGTTTTGTTTATTGTGATGACAAGGTTTAGATCCCTGGAGCGTGTAGCTCTGAGGGACTGGGATTTCTTTAAGTGTAGCATGTCCAACAGCTCTGGGTTTGACATGGCCTTGTATGTTAAGCAGAGATCGCCTCTGAGTAGACAATATGCGACAGAGTATAGCTGGAGTTTTTAAGGCGGTCAGCGTAGGGCATCTGCTTTAGGCCTGTGATTCTTTTAGTGAGGTATTTCTGAGGCCTTTCCAGTTGTTGCAGATGTCTTGAGAGGTACATACCAAATGGGGCGTTGTATTCTATAATGGGTCTAATGAGGGATGAGTACAGTGGGACAATGACCTCCTTTTTTCTGGATGAAAAGCCCTTCGTGATGAGGTGTGCCACATAGAAGGATTTCCAGACTGTTGTGGCGATGTGGTTATCAAAGGTGAGACCACTGTCCACCTGTGTCCCTAAGTCTCTTATCACACTTTCTGTGTTTAGTGTACTGCCACCTATATGGTAATTCATGGATACATGTTTTTTCCAAAGGGGATAACAATACATTTCTTGGCATTGAGCTTGAGCCCATGGCTCTGGCACCAAGCATCTGTTTCTGTAAGGCCCTTTTGTAGAGTATCCACATCATTTGGGGATTCAATAATGGCTCCCAGTTTGCAGTCATCTGCAAACTTTGTTAGCCAGAGTCCCTTAGTGTTGACCTGTACTTCAGAGAAGTAGATGCCAAACAAGAGCGGCCCCAGGACTGAACCCTGAGGTACTCCACTTGTCACTTGTCTGGAGCTGGATTTGGAGTCGGCTACTTTTACAGTGTGGTTTCTATCAGTAAGCCATTTAGCAACCCATTGGGTGACATAGGGATTAATGCCCAACTTAGTAAGTTTATCTATGATTCCAGAGTGGGGGATGGTGTCAAAGGCCTTGGCAAGGTCTAGATAGGCTGGGTGGACCACCTTACCCTTGTCCATGGCTCTGGAGACTGATTCAAAGAAGTCAGTCAGGTTCAGGAGACAAGATCGACCCTTCACAAACCCAAACTGGGTGGGGTCCAGTGTTTGAAGGTTGCCAATGTCTTTGTTTATAAGTTCCATGATAATACGCTCCATGGCCTTGCAGATAAGGCTTGTCAGACTGATGGGACGGTAGTTTCCGGGATCCAAGGTGGATCCTTGTGGATTGGGATAACTGTAGCTCTGCGCCACTCAGTGGGCACGAAACCTGAGGTGAGGCTATGATTAAACATGACACTTAGGTGAGGTGCCAGTTCATATTGTAGTTCATGTAGTACACAGCCCGGGATGTCATCTGGTCCCATGGATGCTGTATTCTTGGCTTTAGAGAGTGCGCTTTGTACCTGTGTGGCCGTTATTACTGGAATTTGGCAATCTTCCGGTATTGAGATGGGCCATTTAGGGGGTGAAAGGGGGGTGAAGTTGGCACTAAATCGATCTGCCAGGATATTGGCAATATCCTTTGGATCAGTATATTTAATGCCATTCTGTTTTAGCTCATAACACTATGTGGGATGTTCATTTTTAAGAGTAAGCTGAAAGCTGTGCTTGAATGTAACCATAATCATAAAAATGCTTTCATAAAAACCTAACACTAATGTTTATAGGGGAGTGCTGCTAGAAAAGGTTTCAAAGTGACCTTTTCATTCAGTCCACGTTTCTTATGTCCCTGAAGTCTGATAATCCACCTATTTTCACATTCTTACATATGGTTCTTTACATTACCTAATCTATTTGTTCTTTTAATTAGTTGTAATACACTGAACTTAAATTTGTGTGATGTACCTACACTCAATACATGTCTGGCTAAGGCATTGTGATCATCTTCCCTGTTAATAGCATAAACATGCTCCCTCATGCGTTCCCTCAGACTTCTGTTAGTTTTTCCTACATAGAAACATAAGTATACCTGGCAAACAGCCAGGTATACTAAGTCTCTAGATCTACAATCGGCATAGAAATTAAATCTAAATACATCCCCTGTGTCCGGGTGTATGAAACAATCACTACCAGACATATAAATGCATTGATTGCAACTTCTACAAGGTAAAGTACCTTGTCTATTCGATACAATTGTACCCTTCGCATCACTTTCATTACACAGCAGCCTTTTCAAAGATTTTGAGTTCCTATAGGCAAAGCTTGGTTTACTTCCTACTATCCCAGCAATTCTGTCATCCGTGGTAAGAATGCACCAATTTTTATTGATAATGTCCTTAATCTTCAAATTCTTATTGGAGTAAGGAATCATTATTCTATTTACATTAATCTGCTGCCCTCCATTGTTCACATGTAAATCATGGCCCTGGTACTTAAATAGGGCTTACCTTTCCACTTTCTCATAGAATTATTTACTTGATATATGCCTTCTACTTCCTTTTTACTATATCCCCTTACTAAAAAATTATCTACTAACATTTCTTGTTTCACATTGTAATTCTCGTCTTCAGTTGTGAGACGTGACACTCTTAAGGGTCTGACTTTTCACTATATTTTCATAAATATGCTGTGGATGCATACTACTGCGGTGTAAAATATTGTTCCTCCAGCAAGGCTTTCTGTATATCTGAGTGCACTACACCACCTTTCCTCAGTATCTGAACATCTAAAAATTCTATCATAGCATCTGAACTTTTATGTTCAAAGCTCAAAAAATTAGTCGTACCATTTATATAATCAATAAAATCTATAAGTTCACTTGCTGTTCCATCCCATATAAAAAAACACATCATCCACAAAACGTTTGTAGAATTTGATATTCTTACTATATAAGGTATTGACCATAACATTTGTGTTCTCCCAATACGCCAGCACCAGGTTGGCATTTGAATTTGCACAAGGGGTGCCCACGGCAACCCCTTTTCTTTGTAAGTAGTATGTATTGTCATATATGAACACATTGTTATTCAATACTAATTCTAGTAACGTTAGAATCCTAATAATCAGACCCCTTGGTAGCCCTTTCTCAATTAGAGTCTCACAAATTCCATCCCTGTGTCATTGGGAATTGTTGTAAATAAGGATACAACATCTAGCATAACTAATAAACAATCACTGACATCATTGTTAGAAGAAATATATTCACCATAACTTTCTAAAAACTCCTGAATGTCTTTTAATATAGTTATAGTATTATCAACAACTGGTCTAAGGTGCTTTTCAATAAAAATAGATGCAGGTTCGGTGAGCCAACCACTACCTGAGACTATAGGCCTCATAGGTGGATTCATAAGAGTTTTGTGTATTTTTGGAAGTCCCCTCAAAGTGGGGACCACCGGTTGTTCAACCAAAAGATATTTGTATAGTTCACCATCTATAGTGCTACATATCTGCGGTGGTGGTGCTGTGGTAGCTGTGTCGCCTCACAGTAAGACGCTGACCGGTTCAACTCTCAGCTAGAGCATCTTCTGTGTGGAGACATGCGTGAATGGGTGTACCTTCGTTGAAGGTTGTGCATTAGGGCTGGTAACTCAGCACGTAAAAATCAACTGCCAATCATTAGCGGACCGCAGTTCCGCTGTGGCAACCCCTAACCAGGAAAAAGCCGAAAGACAAAAGACCATCTATAGTGCTACATAGAAATGAATCATACAATTCAGAGTGCATGTTTTTAATCAGTCTATCTAATGACATGCTATTTGGCATCAGATAGGTGTCAGCATCCTCTAACTTAGTCATCATAGTGTTTGAATACAAATCATAATCCAACACTACGATAGCACCTCCCTTGTCTGCCTGTCTAATCACTCTATCATTGTTGTCTTGTAGCTTCTTAATGGAGACAAACTCATTACAAGTCAAATTATAATAATCAGGTTTACTGTTAGATTGATACAACTCAAACAAATCACGCTCGCATGCCTTTTCGAAAGTGTCAAGCAGAGGATGACTTTGAGGTATAAAAGTGGACAGTCTCTTAAAAATATTTCTAATTTCACTATCACCAAATAACATTTTTGAATTCACATTCCTAATAAACATTTTGATATCCAATAGGACATCAGTAATATCAACAGATCTAGATGGTATAAATGAAAGGCCACGATTAAGCAAAAACCTTTCACTTTTTGTTAAAATATAACTAGATATATTGACTTAAGTCCTCGCTGTTGGTTTCAGTACTTTCCATTGAAACTCGTACCTGTCCTCTGTTTTGCGCTTCCTGGTGTGCCCCTGTGGCAACTCCCAATCATGGCAATCATTAGATAGATTGAGTAAAAACATGCACTCTGAATTGTATGATTCATTTCTATGTAGCACTATAGATGGTGAACTATATAAATATCTTTTGGTTGAACAACCGGTGTTCCCCACTTTGTGGGGACTTCCAAAGATGCACAAAACTCTTATGAATCCACCTATGAGGCCTGTAGTCTCAGGTGGTGGTTGGCTCACCGAACCTGCATCTATTTTTATTGAAAAGCACCTTAGACCAGTTGTTGATAATACTATAACTATATTAAAAGACATTCAGGAGTTTTTAGAAAGTTATGGTGAATATATTTCTTCTAACAATGATGTCAGTGATTGTTTATTAGTTATGCTAGATGTTGTATTCTTATTTACAACAATTCCCAATGACGCAGGGATGGAATTTGTGAGACTCTAATTGAGAAAGGGCTACCAAGGGGTCTGATTATTAGGATTCTAACGTTACTAGAATTAGTATTGAATAACAATGTGTTCATATATGACAATACATACTACTAACAAAGAAAAGGGGTTGCTGTGGGCACCCCTTGTGCAAATTCATATGCCAACCTGGTGCTGGCGTATTGAGAGAACACATATGTTATGGCCAATACCTTATATAGTAAGAATATCAAATTCTACAAACGTTTTGTGAATGACGTGTTTTTTATATGGGATGGAACAGCAAGTGCACTTATAGATTTTATTGATTATATAAATGGTACGACTAATTTTTTGAGCTTTGAACATAAAAGTTCAGATGTTATGATAGAATTTTTAGATGTTCAGATACTGAGGAAAGGTGATGCAGTGCACTCTGAGATATATAAAAAGCCTTGCTGGAGGAACAATATTTTACACCGCAGTAGTATGCATCCACAGCATATTTATGAAAGTATAGTGAAAAGTCAGACCCTTAGAGTGTCACGTCTCACAACTGAAGACGAGGACTACAATGTGAAGCAAGAAATGTTAGTAGATAATTTTTTAGTAAGGGGATCTAGTAAAAAGGAAGTAGAAGGCGTATAGCAAGTAAATAATTCTATGAGAAAGTGGAAAGGTAAGCCCTATTTAAGTACCAGGGCCATGATTTACATGTGAACAATGGAGGGCAGCAGGTTAATGTAAATAGAATAATGATTCCTTACTCCAATAAGAATTTGAAGATTAAGGACATTATCAATAAAAATTGGTGCATTCTTACCACCAATGACAGAATTGCTGGGATAGTAGGAAGTAAACTAAGCTTTGCAAATAGGAGCTCAAAATCTTTGAAAAGGCAGCTGTGTTTTGAAAGTGATGCGAATGGTACAATTGTATCGAATAGACAAGGTACTTTACCTTGTAGAAGTTGCAGTCAATGAATTTATGTGTCTGGTAGTGATTGTTTCACACACCCGGACATAGGGGATGTATTTAGATTTAATTTCTATGCTGATTGTAGATCTAGAGACTTAGTATATCTGGCTGTTTCCTAGGTATGCTTATGTTTCTATGTAGGAAAAACTAACAGAAGTCTGAGGGAACGCGTGAGGGAGCATGTTTATGCTATTAATAGGGAAGATGATCACAATGCCTTTGCCAGACATGTATTGAGTGTATGTACATCACACAAATTTAAGTTCAGTGTGTTACAACTAATTAAAAGAACAAATAGATTAGGTAATGTAAAGAACCACACGGAAGAATGTGAAAATAGGTGGATTATCACACTTCAGGGACATGAGACGTGGACTGAATGAAAAGGTCACTTTGAAACCTTTTCTAGCAGCACGCCCCTATAAACATTAGTGTGAGGTTTTTATGAAGGCATTTTTATGATTATGGTTGCATTCAAGGGCATTTATGTATGCACTATGTGATGGATGCAGCAGTTTTATGCATGTATGTACTTTGTTTTTAATGAATTTTATGTGATACAACATGTAACAATATTGTGATACCAGTGATTGGTTGATTTCATCAAACATCACTATTTGAATGGAAAATGTTTGAATGTTGTTTGTTTGAAGTCTGAAGAAGCGTTGGTAAAACGTGAAAGCGCTTACTTTTACTGCAGTCAATAAATATTTTTATTTTGGCTGTGGTGAGCCTCATCCGTTTTTTTTATATAGTTGTTTGTTCTGAGGAGGCTCTTTATCCAGGACTGTCATATGGTGTGTTTTATAAGAGGAAGTTTAATTTGATACGGAGTATTTCAGTAGTTTTGCATTAAATGTACGCTTTTAACGTTTAGTAATTAAGATGTAATACAAATTCATTTTATATTTATATGTTATGTTTTGAGTATTAAATTGCTTTAGATGCATAAGGTTAAATATGTTAATCACATATGTGAAGTGTGTTTTCATACATATTAAGTTGTGTAACTTAATATAACTTGTATAGTTGGACAATTTGAGATGATTGCCCTTAATTTATGTTGCCACATGTTGACTTTACCGAAGCTTAAAAAGATAATTCTCCCTAAACTGCTTTCTTGAAGAGAAAAAAAACGTAGCCCTACTGATTAGTTTACTGCAGTTGGCAGAGTTGCTGGAAGTGACCAAAGCTGTCCTTACCAGTAATGTAAATTAGTGGCCTTTGACCATGTTAGTTCTCCAGACAGCAAAAAGATGATTCAACATGACAAGTCAGTAACATCAGTATTCATCTCTCTTACATCCCCTTACCAAGTTGAAAATGAGTTGTAACAGCGCATAAATAAAATCAAGTTCTTTGGTGTTTCAAGGGAATCTCTATCCCCTTATTTTTGTCTTTTATACCCGTCATTGGCATTGTGCCTGAAACTGGTACTATTTCTAATAATTAGATCACAGTTTCTACTGCTTTTACTATTGTTTTGAGAGTAAAACTGCAGAACAAGCCTGTTTGTGTCAGTCTTAACTTTAGCTGTTATCTATACACTGTATGAGCTAATATTGGTATGCTACTCCTGAGTGTGAATAAATCATGGGCAATCGCAGGTGTTAAGGAATAGGTGGCATTTTTATTATGTTAGTGTTTAGATGTTATCTTTCACTGGCTAGAAGGGCGGGAGACGCAACCATCCAGGATTCGATGAGCTATATATCTGTCGTAAAAATAAAAATGTGTATGTATGTATGTATGTATATATATATATATATATATATATGTATGTTTATATATATATATATATATATATATATATATATATATATATATATATATATATATATATATGTATATGTATATATATAATTTATTTAAACATACTAGTTCTGCAACTTTAATTTAAAAATCTCTCCATGAACAATTTAACTGTAGTACTTAAATATTTGTGATGCTACAACCAGTTGGAGGGTAATAGCAGTTGTATTATGCCTGCCTGGACACATATATGAATGGGTCAGCTGTAGACCTGAACTGCAGTCTTGCTTCAGTAAATTTTATCTGCTTTACTTTACTTGCATAAGCAAGTGTATCAAATTGAAAGTATTCTATATCATACACTCTATCCATCTGAATTCTGCTTTCTGGCTGTTCTAGGATTCTGTTATGGCAAGTCTTTAGTTTTGAGGTTCAAGTTGACTGACAAATCCTTTATTTTCTTCTTCCCCATTTAATCACTTAAAAATCTGCAAGCCAAGTGCTGCTGAAAGCCATGCAAAAATCCAATCTCCCCACTAACAAGAAATAAGACTTGAGGGGGGACTAGAAGTGTTGCATAGAGCATGTTTGCGTACTCATGAGAGACAATGACTGTAAAATCTGCAGCTGTTGCTTTTGAATAATGTTTCACAAAACTAGCCAGTGCATTCCAAGAATATATGGTTATATCCTATGAAGAAAAAAAGTAAACTCCACCTGTTTGTCTTTAGACTTGCTGCCAGCACTGATTGATATGTAAAAACCTGTTTTGAGGATGAAAAATTAGTCTTTAGCATGTTGTTGTTGTCTTTCGGCTTCTCCAGTTAGGGGTCGCCACAGCGGAACTCCGGTCCGCTAATGATTGGCAGTAGATTTTCATGAATGCCACGGTGCCAGCTCGATGTTCAGCCTTCAACAAAGGCACACCCATTTACGCATGTCTTTTGAACACCCACCCAACCCCGGGGAGGACATGCAGACTCCACACAGAAGGCACTCCCCGCACTCCAGCCGAGAATCGAACTGGAGAACCTCTTGCTGTGAGGCAACAACGCTACCGCTGTGCCACCGCGGATGTAAATAGTCTATAGCATGTACACATTGAAAATTTTTAGCTTTCTTTCTTTTTTTTCTTGAATCTTTTAGCTTTTCAAAATGGTCTTTAGCATGTACACATTGAAAAGCTAAAAGATTCAAGAAAAAAAGAACGCAGGCTTAAAATATACCACTTAAAATGTTCTGGAGAAGGAACACTACCTTAAACCTGCTGCACTTTGCCACTAAATTATGATCAGCGATAGATCCACAGTTGTGGAATTGTTTCTTGTAGTAATAAATTTCTTGTTAAAGACTTTGCACTGTCATCATTAAAGGTACACAAAACATTTACTTATCTTTATGTAAAGAAATGAGAAAAAGACTTCAAGTGGAAACGGCAAGTAACCGAGACATAAATTGAAACATTCAGACTTAAAGAATAAAATGTTTGTTACTTTTAATCGTCTGTGGATGGCCATTCCAGGCTTTGACTGTAAGGGGGAATATACAAATAAAAACAATAAAGTATAAGTGGTGGAGTTTTAAATTTTAATTCAGCGTTATAAGAATTATTTATTTGACGACATAAATGTAGTAGTGAGGCATTTTGTAGAGAGGAAATCTTAAACCAACTGTTTTTTCTTTTCCTTGAATTGAACACCTAACTTATGCCTTCCCGTAACTCCAAGCTGGAGAAAACATAATTGATTCCATAGCCCCAGCATGGTGAAGTTGGACTTGAGAGAGACTTACAGTTGGTCTCTTATTGAATGGAAATTGGCTAATGATTCTCACCTCTAATATTGTGCGGTCTTGAGTTTGCTTATGTGGAAAGGCAGGGTTGCGGATGCATAGCCCCTCAACCTCGTGTGGAGATGCTTGGGGTCATAGGGTTTGAACCCATCAACACACACGCACACACTTTTTACAATTTGCAGTCAATATTTGATGTTTGATTTTTCTCCATGGTGGCATGCTTTCCATTTTTTTCATCACTATTTAGTCATACACCCTGACCAGGATTTCTCTCTGCTTTTGCTACTCTCCTCATAGCTGCCCTTTTAGATTCCTCTCAATGGTACACTGTTAGCAAAGCGACAAAAGTTGTGCATGTGAGCCTTGACTCCCTAAACCGTTCATCTTGAAGGATGGTCACTTTTTCTGGAGAGAGCTGCTTTTTTCAGAACTGCTAAATATTTTGAATGAGGTCAAAAGATCTAATATGTGAACAATCTGTATTCAGAAATGGAAGAAGTGTAATTACAGCACTATCATAGCTGTTTTGGAGCTTCTAAATTGTGTGATTCCAAGGCTTTTATGTTTTCATAATTTTTAAAGCTTATCCACCATATTTGTTAAAGTGCATGTTTCTGTAACATCTGAATACATATGCATACTTTGTCAAGTAACAGCTTAGTCCTTGAAGAGTTTCTTTTATAGGAGTTCTCCTTTTCAGTCAACCACAAAGACAAACTTCACCGTCCTAAAATGTATATATTACGCTGGAAAGGTTAACACTGCCTGCATTTAAGCTAACTGGTTCTGTAGCTTTGAAGTACTTTTCATGGACTTCCACTAATACTCTATGAAGAATGTAAGCAAAAAAAAAAAATCTGAGTAAATTTAAATAAAAAAAGTGTAGAAGAGGTGAGAAAAAAACCTTGATGGCACTTGAGCTGAGGATTAAGGGTAAAAATATTTTGTACACTGCTCCTGCTGATTATTTGGTTCACTGCATTTGAGTTTATTCTGTACTTTTCAAAGAATCCACTATTCTTGGTTGCAGTCAAGTCAGAGAAAATAGTTGAACTGCAGACCTTGATGTGAAAACCCTTTTGCATAACCTTTTACAATGAGAAGTGTCTGAACATTCTTCCTCTGTGCCAAAAGTTATTTTAATTGTGTCCTTGAATCAGTCTCTTCAGCTCTCAGTTTTCAAGTCTAATCTTTTTCTTTAAATACTTTTATTGAAGAGTTTGAAAGGTTGGACACTAAGGAGGGAGAAAAGGACCTGTACCGATTGACTAGACGGAGAGACCGAGCTAGTAAAGATGTGCAGCAGGTAAGGGTGATAAAGGATAATGAGGGAACTGTACTCAGAAGTGAGGAGTGTGCATTGAGCAGATGGAAAGAGTACTTTGAGGGGCTGATGAATGAAGAGATTGAGAGGGAGAGAAGGTTGGATGATGTGAGGATAGTGAATAATAAAATGCAGTGGATTAGCAAGGATGAAGTAAGGATAGCTATGAAGAGGATGAAGAATGGAAAGGCTGTTGGTCCAGATGACATACCTGTGGAAGCATGGAGGTGTTCAGGTGAAATGGCAGTTACGTTTTTAACTAGATCGTTTAATGAAATCTTGGAAAGTGAGAGGATGCCAGAGGAATGGAGAAAGTCTTTTGGTACCGATTTTTAAGAATAAGGGTGATGTGCAGAGCTGTAGTAACTACAGAGAGATTAAATTGATCAGTCCCAGCATGAAGTTATGGGAAAGAGTAGTGGAAGCTAGGTTAAGGAGGGAGGTGATAATTAGTTATCAGCAGTATGGTTCCATGCCAGGAAAGAGCACTACAGATGCGATGTTTGCTCTGAGAGTGTTGATGGAGAAGTACTGAGAAGGTCAGAAGGAGTTGCATTGTGTCTTTGTGGACTTGGAGAAAGCATTTGACAGGCTGCCTAGAGAGGAGTTGTGGTATTGTATGAGGAAGTCGGGAATGTCAGAGAAGTTTGTAAGAGTGGCACAGGATATGTACAAGGGTAGTGTGACAGTGGTGAGGTCTGCAGTGGGAGTGACGGATGCATTTAAGGTGGAGGTGGGATTACATCAAGGATCACGAGATCTGACAGGAGTCCCCATGGACTATGATGTTTGCAGATGACATTGTGATCGGTAGTGAGAGTAGGGAACAGGTGGTGGAGGAGACCCTGGAGAGGAGGAGATGTGCTCTAGAGAGACTAGGAATGAAGGTCAGCAGGACTAAGACAGAATATGTGTGTGTGTGAATGAGAGGGGAGGATAGAGGAATGGTGAGGATGCAGGGAGAAGAGGTGTCAAAGGTGGATGAGTTTAAATACTTGGGATCAGCAGTTCAGAGTAATGGTGAGTGTGGAAGAGATGTGAAGAAGAGAGTACAGGCAGGATGGAGTGGGTGGAGAAGAGTGTCAGGAGTGATTTGTGATTAGAAGAGCACCAGTAAGAATGAAAGGGGAAGGTCTACAAGAGGGTAGTGAGACCAGCTATGTTATATGGGTTGGAGATGGTGGCATTGACAAAAGTCAGAGCTGGACATGGCAGAGTTAAATATGTTAAAATTTGCACTGGGTGTGACGAGGGTGGACAGGATTAGGAATAAGTATATTAGAATGTCATCCCAGATTGGAAGGTTTGGAGACAAAGCCAGAGAGGCCAGATTACATTGGTTTGGACATGTGCTGAGGAGGGATGCAGTGTATATTGGGAAAAAGATGCTAAGGATGAAGCTGCCAGGTGACAGGAAAATAGGAAGGCCTAAGATAAGGTTTATGGATGTGGTGAGAGAGGACATGCAGGTGGTTGGTGTGACAGAGCAACATGCAGAGGACAGGAAGAAATGGAAACAGATGATCCGCTGTGACGACCCCTAACAAAAGCAGCCGAAAGAAGAAGATTGAATTATCACTTGTGACATACTCAAATATTCATTTATATGTTAACAAGTTTACATTTACAAGCGTTATACATCACATATATTGTTCTTTACAATATAATCAAGTCAACATTACACATATTGTTCAGAACCTCTTCTCTCTTAAACCTCATTCCTCCTCCAAAACATTTTTCTATATGTATTGTTTCCACAATTTCCACTTTTTTCTATGTAATTTACTCCTATCCTTTTCTAAAGATCTTTTGTCTCTGTTACAGTATTCACTATTCACGTCCAATCTTTTGTGCCCATTTTGTTCAGTCAGCTCCATTATAACAAAAGTAAATAATATCATTGGTACCAAAAATCAAAGGTACACTAATAAATTGACTTATTGACACAGAAGGATGGAGCCCTGATTATGGCCCAACAGCTCAAGACTGATTTTGTAGTTGATCTTCCAAAATGGTTGAACATTTATCAGGTTGCTCCCCCAGTGAGAGAGTAAAAAAAACGCCAATAAAACCTAATAATTCCCACTTTGCCATTGTTTACAAGGACAATGAAGGGACTGAAGATGTAACATTGTCACAGCGCTGCGTAGATGTCGGCAAAGAAGAAATCTGGCGAAGGTATGAAAAAGTCAACTACTAAATGAGAATAAAAATATCTGATGGGAAGAGCCCTGCAGTTCAGCAAAAAGCAGTTCTTGTTTCAGTTTTGGTACAGGAGATGACTTCCAATAATTTTATTGGAAAAATAAATTAAATGCATTCAGAGGTGTTTGCACATTATACCACTGTCTCACTTATTTTAAAAGTCAAATGACAAAAGCTTGAAAATAACAGAAGAAATGTTAAGTAGCTATTTGGATATACTGATAAAATTGCAGAACTCTGAGGCTGAAATGAGGGGAAAACTGGCTGACTGTATAGCTTCTCAAGAACAACTTTTTCAAAAAATAGAGCTAGAAGACAGAGAATGCAGAGAGAGAACCTGAGATTTTCTTGTATAACAAAGAAACTGGAAAAATGGACTGCACTGATTTTATGAAAGTAAATATTAACAACTGGACTGGTATTCTGGAGTAGGATTTGTTAATTGTAAGTACACACAATGTGTATTGTCCAAATTTGAGCATAGGAATGCAGACCAAGAACTATATTGGTTTTAAGTAAAGACTCAGTCATCCAGCAATACTTCAACAAAGTATTAGTTTAAGGGTGTGCACACTTATGCAACCAGCTTATTGTACGTTTTTTATATTTTTATATTTATATTTTTTCCCCTAACAGATTTGTTTGTTTTTCAATTGAATTGTGCAGGTTATAGGTCACATTAAAGGTGGGAAACGTTTTGAAATTATTTATTGTGGTCTAATTTTTTTATATCCCAAAAACCTGGCACTTTAACAGGGGCGTGTAAACTTTTTATATTTGTGTGTGTATGTGTGTATGTGTGTGTGTGTGTGTGTGTGTGTGTGTGTGTGTGTGTGTGTATATATATATATATATATATATATATATATATATATATATGTGTATGTGTGTGTGTAAGTAAAACACAAACACTTGATACATATTCTAGGGGTAGGGTAGGTTTTGCTACAGGGCACCCTACAGCTGTCTACCTCTTAGTGGTAACATTGTACTTGAGATTTTACACAAGTATGTATTTTATTGCTTTAGATACTGCCCCTGAACTAAGATAGTACATTCTGGGTTACTCGTAACATTTAGCCTTTGAGGGTAGGTCACTGAAACATTACTTCCTTCTCTCTTCTCCCAGTGTTAGCCGAAATTCTAAGACTGCGTTAGTATGAATCTCAGAATAACAAACGTGAACGATCAAAAATGTGAACTTGGATATATGAAGTCCAAGACTGACATTCCTCAGAATTTTCTTTTTTTTGAGTATAGTGATCATAGAGTTGATATGCACATTCGGAGGTGTCAGAGGCTTGCCCTTGGCAAAAAAAAAAAAGAAAAAAAAAACTTTAAAGGAGAACAGTGATGTTTGATCTTTCACTGTTCTGTATTTTTGCACATTTTTTTCATAATTCCATGGCCTGTGCTTAGGAGTCTCTGACTTACAATAGGAAGTCTATATTTATAATTTTTTTTTATGTATGTAAAATGTCTTATGTTTGTTTTGCATATGGATACACACATGTATGCATTGTGTGGACCTTGTTTGTATGTGTGTGTGTGTAATATGTATGTTATATCCAACCTGAAAAGGCGAGTATCATTGGGGTGTGAGGATGCCAGATTTCTCACAGGACAGGTAAGGACAAAAAAAAAAAAAGGTCTTTAATGCGGAACACCAAGTAGTTCTGCATTTAACACAAGTAGCTCTGTGTTTGGAGATTTTTGATTGGCTCGTATACCGGCATATGGGCCAATCAGAAAATCGCACAGCGGACCCTCTTTGTTCAGTGCGGAACATCAGGCAGTTCCGCATTAAACAGAAGTAGCTCCATTTTTGTGATTTTTTTTTTTTTTTGATCGGCCCGTATGCTGGTATACGAGCCAATAAAAAAAAAAACAGGCTGTTTCACCGGGATTTAACTGGCAGTGCAGGACTGTGGATCAGGCTGATGATTTCAGGCCAGTCTCGCTCAAATAGGGACATCTGGCAACCCTGGTGCGGTGCATGATTGGATGTGGAAAGTGGTGAGCATTCTCGGAAGGTTTGCATTACCAAGCAGCCCTAATTGTTGTAGCCTTATTCTTGCTAGTTGCAGAGGAAAGGGGCCTGTCCTACATATTTATCAGTATGCAGAGTACATAACTTTACTTTCTATGCCCTGCAGTTCTCAGTCTCTTCTGTTAAAGGGAAGAAGAAACTGATTTGAGGCCAGGGTTCTGGGGAGGGTGATATCCTTCATTTAGTAATTACCTCAAAAATCTGCACTAAACCCAATTAACTCTACTGAATACATGGAAACATACACTAGCACGCTGTACCAGCATGTAAACAGCTGCGTAGATGCAGCTGTACCCAATAGGAACAGCTGCAGGGTAAACACCAGAAACAAGCCCACATGGTGGAACCGTAATATAAACAAGCTTTATAATAAAGGGAAAATAATGCACTGAGCTAATTGTTCACAGTATTACCCACACTGAGGCTCCAGATGCAGCAAAGCTACTGGTTAATATATTTATCTTCAAATTTACCCCTCTCTCCCTCCATCTGTCCCTCAAAGTATACCTGAAACTGGCTTGCATAAAAGTGCTTCTAAAAGCTAAAAATACTGCATTGATTGCTCCTGAGAACAGTATTCCTGGATGCATTTTAAATGACCATGAAGAATGATTTAGCCCCACTCCTAACAACACTGTGTTCCTAGGGAACTACCACATTAACAAAAACTGAGAGTTGACCCAATTGTTCAGGACTTGGGAACCTGTGTAGACAGTGACCTAACTTTTGATCAACATGTGTCCGTTGTTGTAAAAGAGTCCTACTGTATTGCACAGCTTATAAACAAAGGGATTATGCTTAAATCTAGAGAGGTCATTGTCCCCCTTTACTTGGCCCTCATTAGGCCATTTCAGACACCTGCAACAACTGAAACACTCACAGAGATGCCTTACTAAAAGGATACAAGGCCTAAACAATAGGTCTTAGATGACCCAACTAAAAGCCGTGTCACTATACTCTGTACAGTACAGACTGCTAAGAGGTGACCTGTATCTGGCAAACGGCATCTTTCAACCCAATACTGATTGACATTACTGCATATCAGCAAGTCAGATTGTATCAAAAATACTTATTCTAGGGATATAAACATCTTCTGCAGCATTAACGGAATGATTTAGAGGGAGAGGTACATCTTGCAGTGGATATTGCTGCTCTGGACAGACTCCCTGTCCACGTAAAATAAAAGTTCATCCCTGATCATATTCAAGCGCAACTTGGATCTGTGGATAGGAAACAGAAAATTTACCCCAGGACTGCCCCCTGTACTACTAGGGCATGATCTGTGGTATGATCCCAGTTGTTTTCATTAGTGGTAATATATAATTATCAGCCATGGATGGGTAAGTCCAATCGCTAACCAAATAGGTTAGATTAATTTGAGAACAGAAAAGAAAACTGGCTAGGCTTAAAATGGTCTTCGAGGGCAGCTAGCCTAGAACTTATCTGTGAATTCATAGTTTCATAGTTTAGTACTAGGCTATCTGCCCTGGGGCATTTGCAAGCCTAGCCCTAGAGATGTGGCTTTCGCCACCCCATGTAGTAGTACTAAGGTGTATAGGATAAATTTAGAATACTGTGCCTTTGTCTAGTAGTGACACATTGAAGACCCCCTTACTTATTAAAATTAGTTTACTGTGCCTCTGTTAAGTAGCGACACAGGGGTGACCCCCGGGGTAAACCTACGATCTCCCATCCACTCGTCAAGATTTCTCTTGAAGAGAGTCAGTGAGGGGCTCTGCCTAACATGGACTGGGATTTTGTTCCAGAGTATGGGAAGCCTCTAAGTTATGAATCTGTCCCTCCAGCATGTTCTATTCATGTTTGTACTGAGGTTTAAATCTTTGGCTCTCGTGGTTCTTATGGATTTAGATTTTTTGAGGTGGAGCATGTCCATCAATTCCTGGCTGGACATGGCCTTGTACGTCAAGCACAGATCACCTCTGAGCAGGCGGTATGCTACTGAATAGAGCTGGAATTTCTTTAGCCTGGCAGCATATGACATATGTTGGAGACCCTTGATCCTCTTGGTGAGGTATTTCTGGGGTCTCTCCAGCTGTTGTAAGTGCTGGGTGAGGTACATACCAAATGGGGTATTGTACTCAATCATGGGCCTGATAAGGGAGGCGTACAGGGGCACGATGACCTCCTTTGATCTGGATGTGAACCCCTTCATGATAAGGTGGGCAAGGTAGAAAGTCTTTCTAACCACTTTGGCAATGTGGGTGTTTGCTTTCACATCTGAGAAGTAAATGCTGAACAAGAGGGGTCCCAGGACAGAGCCCTGTGGGACACCACTTGTGACTGGCTTTGAGTCTGACATGGCTCCCGCGATCTTGACTTTATGGGTATAAACTAATTCTACTTGACTGGGTAGATCCAAAGTAGCATAATACACAATATTTAATATACTTTGTAGTGGCAGAGCAATACTGCTTGAGCTTGCATGTCTACTGTTTTCAGATTCCAGATGATAGTTTTTATAAACTGCTGCTTGTTCCATGCTCCTCAGTTTTCAGCAGTTGAAAATGGAAAGGGAAAAGGGGGGGGGGCATCTCTGTGTCAACAGGGTTTTTAATGGGCAGTGAATTTGGCTATATGTAGTGCTTGGAACTCTGAAAAACGGCAAATGAAGGAAACTAGTCAGAGTAGTTACTGGATTTATTTCCATTGGATATTACTTTAAAAATAGCCAAATCATGATGGCTTTAGTTGTACTTTTTTGCATGATTGTATAACAGGTTTACAGAGTGATTCAAGTGCATGTGTTGGTGTGAGGTATTTTACTTTACGGTGTTAAACACTATCCATTGGTTTTATTTAAGGTGTGACTATGGCCCTATATTCTAATTTTGAAAGTGGAATTTGAAAGAGGCCTCCAGAAGAAACTTGCTTCTCTTCACTGTAGTTTATTGAGTTGGTAGGGATCTCCATGTTATGTTTTTCTTTCATTTTTAGAGTAAATTTTGAATTTGCTTTTTTCTCTTTTTTATTACAGAAAGCTATAGATCTTGCCAGCAAAGCAGCTCAAGAAGATAAAGCTGGAAACTATGAAGAAGCCCTTCGTTTGTATCAGGGCTCTGTACAGTACTTTCTGCATGTAATCAAATGTAAGGTACTTTTTAGAACTGTATGTTTCATGAAGAGAATAGATAGTGCAAGTGATGTGAATTCTGTTTCATAAAGAAGGTAGTGTAACATTTTATGAAGCTTGTAAAGGCTAATGAATTAAAAATGGCAAGAGAAATTGGCCTTGCATATGTTATTGGCCTGAAACAAAATAGTACAAATCGTGACTATTGATAAGAGTACATGCAAGCCCTGGACTGACTTCCGCGGTGGTGCAGCGGTAGCATTGTTGCCTCACAGCAAGAGGTTCTCCCGTTCGATTCTCGGCTTGGGTTAGGAGTGCCTTCTGTGTGGAGTCTGCATGTCCTCCCCGCCGTCGAGTGGGCATTCAAAAGACATGCATTGAATGGGTGTGCCTTCGTTAAAGGTTGGGTGGTGGGCTGGCAACTTGACACCATAAAAAACAACTGCCAATCAGTAGCGGACCGGAGTTCCGCCGTGGCGACCCCTAACCGGGAAAAGCCAAACAAGAACAATATGTAAGCCCTGGACTCTTATAGTTCACCTAAAGTGTTAGTGCATTGGCTTGTCTTATGGCATAACACACACAGCGAAGAGATGCCTTAATGTGTGAGGTTTGCATTACAAACTCAATTCTGTATAACTAATGTGTACCAGATGTGCAAATCATTCTAGCTGGTTTGCTAATCTTGTAGTTGTATAACCATCTGTAAAATGTTCTTTTTAAAAGCTAAAAAAATGATCTATACTATGTATTTTACAAGAGGTGTCCAAAGATCTTAATTGCAGCCTGTGGAACAATAAGAATTAAGTGCAGTTGGTGGGGAATATACACGGTTATAATTTTGAGATTTGTGGTATCTTCGTGTTCTCCTTTGAGGATTTGTAAGTATCCTAGTGTTCTCCTTACTATGTAAAGTAAACTGATCTCTAAATGAGTGCATGTAAGTAGCAGGGGTATGACACAGATCCCACCATATTGAGAGGGGGTGCAGAAAATTCAAACCTTCCTGCAAAACTCTCTTATAAAATTGTAACTGAACATTGGAACTTGCTGCTTTTTGTCAGCATTGCAATTTAATGTTAGCGTTGGGATTTGCGGTGCCCAGTCTTGCCCTTCCAATAGTGAGCATCTGTGATAGCTCTTGCCGCTTTCCACTGATAGTTTTAAATTAATCTTGGCATGATACTGTGCATATCATGGGCTAGTTGCATCAAAATCTGGTTTACTTATTCATAAGCATTTCAAGTCTTTGAGTTATATTTAACTGCAACAGTTCATATATCTGCCTGGCTTCCTCATTGTTCTTTCATATCCTGAGAATTAAACAGAACTGCTTTTAAACTGAGTACCAGGCCTTGTTTTTGGCATGGTTCTTGTTGTATTGCAGTTCTACTTAGCCTGACTTTTGAAGCTGCATCTCTATCTGCAGCTCTTGACTGTCAAGTCTTTTTCCTTGAAACATAACTGATCATGATGCTTCAGGTTGCTTATCTTTCTGGAGCTTTGGTTTTGACGTGTACAAATGTTTGTAGTTTCTGTTGCGTAGCTTTCTGCCTTACCCATGGACCGCATAGGACCTTGGTTCAGTTGCCTTGTCTTTGTGAAGCAGACTGTCCATTAGGTTTTATATTCTTTCCTGATCTCTCACCAGTAAGTTTGATACTCAGTTGCAGTGTGTTTCATATTATCTCTTGGTCGATCATCAGTAATGTAGTTTCTGCTTTTCGTCATTCTACACATTAACAGTGAGGCTGGAGAGAGGTAAATCCCTGCATTGATGTATCCCTGTATTCAAAAATTGCAGGATGACCACCATCATAGTTTTTCCTTGTAGTTATGTTTGACGAGAATATTCACTGTGTGGTTAGAGCTCTGCTTTTATTCGCTAGATTGAGTATAGTGAGGACTAGATTGTTTGAATTACTTTTGCGAGTGCTGTAAAACTAGGAACAAGATTGGGTCATGAAGTGCATTCCTCCTCGATGGACATTGTCTATATCGATGTAATGTTCACCAGGCAAACATCTCCTGTAAGAAGGCATCTTGTGTAGCAGGCGAAATTCCTGCTCCATCAAATTGCCTGGTTACCCTTTCCTAAGTGCTTGGCAGATTGTGCAGTCCAACCTGTCTTGCTGCTTGGAAAGTTTTTCTGTCAGAATATTATGAGGAAGTCATGTAGTTCTTTGCAGATAAGGTTGCCAAGATCAGGCAGTCCCTCTGTGAATCTGGCCATTGAACACTTTAGTTGTTCATTCATAGATTTAACAGTTAGTTGCTGGAAAAAAAAGTGTTTATTATGTGAACTGCTGTAAGGTAGTCATAGTTGCATCTGTGTATCCCACCTACTGCAGTTTGAAGCACAGCACAGTGAAGCTGGTAATGTACTGCTCTGAGTCACCAGGGTAAATTATTTTCAGATTGTGAGTACCTGGTGTTTCCACTGTCTTTTTTAAAGCAGACACTGATCATAACAGTCCTTAAAAAGCTGATGCTTAACCCTAATTGTATGAAGGATTGCTGTTTGATTTCCAGTCTCCCATTCACCAGAAGTGTTCTAGAGCAAGTGGTGTGCTGACAGATGTATTCCTTTCTTGCCTGCAAGGCTTCTTAGATCGTTGTCAGTCTGGTTTTAGACATATACACAGTACTGACCCTGCATTTGAGTACTTAATAATCTGTTGATGGAGAGCAATCGGAAGCTTTGTTCAGTCCTTATCCTTGATCATTTTGGGGGCTGTAGGCACAGTGGGCCAATGGATTCTTGTGTAATTTCTTAAAATATTGTTGGGATTTCACCAGCTTTGTTCTTGAGTTGTACCACCTTCTTCACATACGACTTTGAGAGTTGTGCCTGAGATTATTTCCTTTGGACTGCTTCATCTTGAATATGAGGTGCCTCAAGGTTCTGATGATGATTGTGTTTCACTGTTACATTTGGGTTATTTGCTTAAAGGTAGCCCTCAGCCGGCCTGATTATCAAAGTCTTGGGTCCTGCGTCGGTTGCTGTCTCTTTTTCCATGACGTCAGGTAGTCAGGGGTATAAAGCATGCAGCTGACGCCATTACATCAGTCTTTCTTGCCATGCGGTGCCCAAAGCAGAAGCAGTTCGCAAGTGCCGGTCGGCTGACTCCTGAAATTTTCATTTTCGAGTTTCAGAACCGAAGTCTTCAAAAAAAACTAAGTACCCCATTGGGGATCCTTTTTCTTGCTCTAAACCGATGTCAGTAAAAGTTAACAATTGTATTACTTGTGGAAAGCAAATACCTCATAAAGTTTTTCATTCGTACTGCATTCCGTGCTTAGGCCCAGACCACGACGTCCCTCGCTATCAAGTTTTGTGGCTTATTCAATCCTCGAACTATTATCATCGGTTCATCTTTGCATCAAACTATTTTGGTACTCTGTTTAATTATCCAGAAATGGCTTCTGTAAGCCATCTGAATACCGACATTCTGGAAAAAAGGTAAAGACCGAGACAGACCGCATAGGTCCAAAGCTGCCGACGATGCTTCTGTTAAGCTAGTCGCCATTTCGCCGGTACTCAGTGAGGTGCTTTCACAGCCCCTGATACCCGCTACTTCAGATTCGCAGGCCTCTACTGAGACCCATTCGGAGTTCGGTATGCCTTGAGATGCTTCTTCGTCTATGGAACCTGCGGATGTCTCTACCTTGGATGGGTCCGGAGCCGCTGTGCAGGCACCGGCTTCTGAGGGTATATTCAGACCTACTGACTTGCATATCAAACCTATGCCATCTTCTTCTTCAAGGCCTAAAACTCGATCCACGCCTAAAAAACCGATGTCCAAACTGCATGGTCAGGCCCATATGCCCAAAAAAAACAAATAAGAATGGCTGAAGATCTTATTACTCTAATTAGGGGAAGCCAGCCTTCTCCCTCTAAGAGACCTAGAACTGATTTTCCTTCTGATCAGGATTCTGAAATTTCTGTTTCTTCTGATCACCAAGATTGCTCTTATTTACCTATGAGGATTCTGATGCAGAGGACTCCATTCCCTCTGCTTCCCCTCCAGAAGATTTTTCCTTTGGTGAAACTTTGCACACACTTAGGGAGCATTTCCACTGGGAAAGCCAGGATTACTCTGAATCCAAAAAGAGGCTTAAGGAATTCTTACTCCTACCTCAACACAGGCCTTTAGCTATCCCTCCTGTACTGGACATTGTAGATGATGCCTTCATGGAATCTAGCTTGGCCCCCAGCCACTTTACCTCCGGCTCCCAGGAAACCTGACAGGTATTACAGAGTACCTGATTCTCACAAGTTCCAATTAAGAATCCCACTGCAGACCCAGAGACCATTTCACAGGGACCCAAAGGTATTAAGGCTACCACTGCCAAAAATTCTACCCCCTCTTATAGAGATTCCAAGGCCCTGGAAAGATGGGATAAGAAAGTATGCACTTCTGCTACTTCGGCCAATAGGGCCTTAAACTGCCAGTTTCATATGTTAAAGTATCAGCAGCATATTATTGGATTACTTAAACAGAAAATTATGTTGATTCCTGACTGTGCTGAAAATGAAGAATTACAGGAGTTAATGCATTCTACTGAACAAGTTGGTAAACCTATTTTGCAGTGTGGTTTTGACTCCTTAGAGGCATCTTGAAGGGCTACTGTCACTGGGTCTGTTCTTAGAAGACATGCTTGGCTTTAGGAGCAAACATTGCCAGGTCATGATGAAGCTAAATTACTGGATGCTCCCTTAAACCAAGACCGCCCGTTTGGCAACAAAGCAAAAGTAGTACTTAAAAAGATGGAGGAAAAAGCTAAATCTATGCAAACTGTTAAAGATGTCCTACAAGTGCAGTCTCCTAGATTTAGTAGGCATTGGTCTTCTAAGAACTGATCCTTTCCTGTCTCTTCCAGGCCTTCTCAGTCCAAACCCAGGAACAGCAGACCACCTAGGCTACAGTCTCAAGGTACTCACGGGCCTAAGCAGTGGGGGGCTCCCACTTCCATAGCTGGAAGAAGTAAGACCCCCACCTATGGTAAACTGTCACAATGACTTAACCTTAAACCTTCCAAGCCCTGCTCAACTGACTGCTCCTTTAGGGGGAAAGATCGCCTTGCATGCAAAAAAACGGGAACTCATTACCCAAGACAAATGGGTTTTAAATATAGTTTCCCAAGGATACAGATTCCACTTCCACACCTTACCAACCCCAAGCGGTTGGCCAGACGTACCCCCAAATCAGTGGGCAGAGGCTGAACAGCAGGTTCTCTCTTTTCTAAGTATCAGGGCTATTCATCCTGTCCCAGCAGAGGAATTGGGGACAAGGTTTTCACTCAAGACTTTTCCTGGTACCCAGTAAAGACGACAACTGGCGTCCTTTCCTGGACCTGTCTATCCTAAGCACCTTTTTGGTAATCCCAAAATTCAAAATGCTAACTGTTCATCAGCTGATTCCCATGCTAGACAAAAATGCCTGGTTGGCACCATTGCATTTAAGGGAAGCTTACCTGCACATCCCAATAAGAGAATCTTGCAGAAAATACCTACGCTTCAGAGCAGGCTACATGCACTATCAGATGTTCATGTTACACTGCTGCAGTCATTACACTTTGGTTATCTTGCTGTCAGGCGGTCCCTCAGTCGGACAGAGTTCCAAAGTCTTGGTCCAGCGTCGGTTACTGTCGCTTCTTCCCTGACATCAGTGCGCCAGGGGTATACAAGATGCAGCCAACGCCATTTTCTTCAGTCTTTCTTGCCGCGCGGTGCCTGAAGCAAAAGCAGTTCGCAAGTGCCGGTCGGCCGACTCCTGAGATTTTCATTCCGAATCAAGAACCGAAGTCTTCTACAAAGCTAAGTACCCCATTGGGGAAACTTTTTCTTGCCTCAGACCGATGTCAGTAAAAGTTAATAATTGTATTTCTTGTGGGAAGCAAATACCTCATAAGGATTTCCATTCTTATTGTATCCAATGCCTAGGCCCAGACCACGACGTCACAGGTTGTCGGTTTTGTGCTAGGTTTAACAAGCGCACTATTAAACGTCTGTTTGATTTTGCCTGACATTATTTTGGCAGAAAATTCAATTACACCATGCTGTTGGAACAACTGATGACCGGGATACACAAAAAGCGCAAAGACAAGGACAGGCATCCGAGGCCCAAAACTGACGAAGCCTCTTCTAGGCCAGTCGCCAGTTCTCCGGTTTTCAGCAAGGCGCCTTAGCAGCCCCTGGCGACCGCTTCTTTGGAACCACAGGCTGCCTCTGACTCCCACGTGGAGATGGCTGGGCCTTCAGATACACCAGATTTACGGCCTACGGAGACTAACCCTTCAGAGGGATACGGAGCAGCTGAACAACCCTCAGCTTCAGAGGGTGTTTTCAGACCTACTCAGCTAACCATTAAATCTTCTGCCAAGTCTAAAACCCCTTTAAAAACAAAGAAACAACTTCAACATTCACCGGGACAGGCCTCCATGCCTAAGAAACAGATGCTCAAAATGGCCGGACTTAATTACTCTGATCAGGGGGTCCCACCCTTCTCCTGATAAAAGGTTTAGACAGGATGCAGACTGTGACTCATCCGACCAGGTGTCCATCTGTTCAGATTCATCCTCAGACCAAGGATACTCTTTACCCCCTTATGAGGATTCTGATGCTGAGGAATCAATTCCTTCAGCCTCTCCACCAGAGGACTACTCCTTTGGGGAAACCTTACATACCATGAGGGAGCCTATCCATTGGGAGGGCCAGGATTATTCAGAATCAAAGAAAAGGCTCAGAGATTTTCCTTTATTACGTCAACACAGACCCCTTGCTATTCCGCCAGTGTTAGATATTGTGGATGATGTGTATTCTGAATCCAGTTTAAATCCTGATTCTTTACCTCCTGCTCCAGTTAAGCCAGACAGATACTACAGAGTCCCTGACTCTCACAAATTTCTTTATAAAAGCCCTGTTGCTGACCCTGAAACTGTTCCCCAGGGTCCCAAAGGGGTAAAGGCCTCTACAGCAAAAAATCCAGTTCCCTCTGACAGAGATTCCAGAGCATTTGACAGATGGGGGAAGAAAGTATATACATCTGCAACTTTAGCAATGAGGGCCTTAAATTTCCAGTTTCACATGCTTAAATATCAGCAATATTTGATGTCTCAGTTGAAACAAAAAATCCTTCCAAATTCAGATCTTCCTAACTATAAGGACATGCAGGATTTATTGCATGCAGCTGAACAAGTGGGAAAACATACTTTGCAATGTGGTTATGATTCATTAGAGGCCTCCTGTAGAGCAGCAGTTACAGGGTCTGTCATTCGGAGACATGCTTGGTTAAAAGAGCAGACTTTACCAGATCATGTTAAAGCAAAATTATTGGAAGCACCTTTGCAGCATGATGTTTTATTTGGAGTTGAGGCAGAAGAGGTATTAAAGAAAATGGAGGATAAGGCAAAATCTATGCAAACGGTGAAGGATTTCTTTCAGGTTCAGCCTCCTCGATTTAGCAGAAATTGGCCAACAAAAAATTGTTCCTTTCCAGTTAGACAGACCTCAAAGGGGTAGATACAGACGTCCAAGAGGCAGAGGTCAGCCACAAGGTTCTTACAGGCCTCGACAATGGGGTGCTTCAACCCAGAAAGAAGGGAAAGACAGGCCTCAACCTTATAAAAAACAGTCCCAATGACTTCCCACTACAGCTGCCAAGCACTACTTTCTTGACAGCCCCCTTGGGGGGAAAACTAGAGCTCTTCTTTCACATTTGGCATATGGTCACCAAAGACAAATGGGTTCTCAATATTGTATCTCAAGGTTGCAAGTTCCGCTTTCACACTCTGCCAAGGTTAAAAGGAATGCCAAATCTGCCACCAAATCAATGGGCAGAGGCTCAAAGACAAATTACAGCACTCATGGACATGAGAGCTATTCAAAAGATACCAACACAGGAGCAAGGACAAGGATTTTACTCGACTCTTTGTGGTTCCCAGAAAGGACAAAGCCTGGAGGCCCATTCTGGATCTTTCTTCTCTAAATACTTACCTGGATGTTCCAAAATTCAAAATGTTGACACTGTGGCAGCTTCTTCCCATGCTGGGCAAGAAAGCTTGGATCGTAATTTTGGACCTCAAGGAGGCATAACTGCATGTCCCTATCAGACAAAATTGCAGAAGATACCTCAGATTCTTAGCTGGTTCAATGCATTACCAATTCTCTGCACTGCCCTTTGGCTTATCTACTGTACCCAGGATCTTTACAAAATGCCTGGCACCAGTAATTGCATTTTGCAGACAAAAAGGAATTCAAATTTACCCATACTTGGACGACTGCCTTATTCAAGCAGAGAGCAAAGACATTCTTCTAAAGCATCTGGCGTTTGTAAAAAGATTGCTAATTTGCCTAGGGTGTAAATGAAAAGAAGTCAAAACTAGTGCCCTCACAAGAGATAATATTCCTGGGTGCGAGCTTAAATACAATGGCCCAGATGGTTTATCTCACACCAGACAAGCAAGGACCAACTGACTCAATATTTCCAATTGATGGCAACAAAAACCCAACTCCCTGCAAGAAAAATTCTGCAGGCCTTGGGGTACATGGCATCTTGCATACTTCTAATTCCATATGCCAGACTGCATATGAGGAAACTACAATGGTACCTAAAGAGTGTCTGGTCTCAACGCTGTCACAGTTTGGAAACAGTAATACCACTTATTCCTTGCCTTCAACAGGAGTTTCGATGGTGGGCTCAAGCCTGTCACCTCAACAAGGGACAGCCTTTCACTCAACCCACAGCCAGGCAAACACTGACAACAGATGCTTCGGATTACGCCTGGGGAGCACACATGGCAGGAAAATGTATTCAGGGCAAGTGGCCCGCAGAACAAAGGCATCTTCACATCAATCAAAAAGAGATGCTAGCTGTACAAAATGCCCTTATAGCTTTCAAGGGCCTTCTGCATCCAGGACAACTACTACTAAAGATGGACAACACCACAGTTATGTGGTACATAAACAAGCAAGGGGGCAATCTTTCATATCCCCTCTGCAGACAAGCCATGACCTTGTGGAACACAGCTCTAACCTATCAAGTTCATCTGCAAGCACAATTCCTGCCAGGAGAGAAAAACACTCTGGCAGACGACTTAAGCAGGAACATCATGGATCCGCACGAGTGGAAATTACATTCGCAAATATTCAGAATGATAACACAAAAATGGTGGAGCCCGGACATGGATCTGTTTGCATCCCCAGTGAATTGCCAGCTACAGAAATTCTGCACAAGGACTTGCCACCCACAATCATGGAAAGTGGATGCCCTCTTCATCTGGAAAAACCTACAAGTATATGCTTTCCCACCACTACCTCTCCTTTCAAAGGTACTCCTAAAGCCAGACAAGAAAAGCCAAAGATGATCCTGATTGCCCCAGACTGGCCACGCCAGCACTGGTACCCAGTCTTAAAGAACTTAGCACAAGGTCCACCATGGATTTTGCCTCAAATCCCACATTTTCTGACTCAACAAAACAATCGGATACTTCACAGCCAGCTCAAGACTTTAAACCTGGCTGCATGGCAGATTCCTTAGTCAAGCAAGCAATGCTTCTCTCCAAAGCTGTTATGGATTTCATTCTGGAGGCCAGAAGGCCTAGCACCAGGAAAGCCTATTCAGATAAATGGAAGAGATTCTGTGCCTGGAACCAGGCTCGCAGCCTTGACCCTCTTGCCCCAAATATTCCTCAGATACTTAACTGAGATGCTGGACAAAGGCATCTCCTTTTCATCCATTAAGATCCATGCCTCTGCCATCTCTGCTCATTACAACACGACCCACCAATTTTTTCTAATCCTTTGCTAAAACAGTACCTCAGAGGGGCTAAAAACATAAGACCACCCTGTAGAGCACCAACTCCAAATTGGGACCTCAGCTTCGTCTTTGAAAAATTAACTTTACCTCCTTTTGAGCCAGCTAACTCAGCAGACTTAAAATATGTCTCTTGGAAAACTGCTCTGCTCCTGGCAATAACCTCAGCACCAAGAGTTTCAGAATTACAGGCACTAATGGCAGTGGAACCTTTCATCATTTTCCACCAAGACAGGGTGTCTTAAGAACAAACCCAACTTTTATGCCAAAGGTGGTATCAAGTGTGGCTCTAAACCAAACTGGTCACTTGCCAACTTTTTATCCAAATCCACATAATAAAGGGGAGAGACTTCTGCATTCCTTGGGCATATACAGGCAGTTACACTTCTACTTGGACAAAACGAAAGCTTTCAGGAAAACTGAGCAATTGTTTGTAGCATATGCTGCAGGGGCACAGGGAAAAGCCATTTCAAAATGGATAGGGCACTGTATACGTTTCTGCTATACACACCATGGGAAAGTTGTACCTAACAGCATTAGGTCTCATTCCACCAGGGCAACTGTCACTTCAACTGCCTACCTCAGAGGAGTACCTACCAAGGACATTTTGGAAGCAGCAACTTGGAGTTCTGTACATACCTTCACCAAGCATTACCATCTGCCTCTTTACTGTAAATCCAGAGCTGGCTTTGCCACTGCAGTGCTGCAGGGCCTTATAGCCACCCCTAATGCCTTATAGAACCAGCCACCCAACCCCAGCTTTGGGATTCTACCCAAGTGTAATAACTGCAGCAGTGTAACACGATGAACAAAGTACAGTTTTGTACCTACCATAAATGTAAATGTTCGTGTGTATACACTGCTGCAGTCTAGGTTACCCTCCCTCCTTCCCCTCTTCCTTGCTGGTACTTACCTAGGCCTTCTACTCTTTGCTACCTATGGGGAGTATTTGCTGGTAACTGAAAGGTTTTGATTGCTTTTCTTATGTATGTTTTATTAGCAATTTACATTGCCTACCTTTTTGGGGGCACCTGACATCTGGGGCAACAAAAACTGAAGAAAATAGCGTTGGCTGCATCTTGTATACCCCTGGCGCACTAATGTTGGGGAAGAAGCGACAGCAACCGACGCCGGACCAAGACTTTGGAACTCTGGCTGACTGAGGGACCGCCTGATGGCAGGATAACCCAAGTGTAATGACTGCAGCAGTGTATACACTCTTAACATCTACATTTATGGTAGGTACAAAACTGTACTTTCTCTGCATTGCCATTTGGCTTATCTACTGTGCCCAGGGTATTCACAAAGTGCCTAGCTGCAGTCATTGCATTCTGCAGGCAAAGAAATATTCAAATATACCCATACCTGGACGATTGTCTAATTCAGGCAGAAAGCCAGGATATACTATTAAGCCATCTGACATTTGTAAAGAAACTGCTAACCTCACTGGGGTACACCATAAACGAAAAGAAATCCCACCTAGCACCCTGCCAACAAATTGTATTCCTGGGAGCAAGCTTGAATACAACTTCTCAGATGGCCTACCTCGCGCCAGAGAAGCAAGTTTATTTGACAGCTTACTTCAAACTACTGGCCACAAAGACCCAGCTATCTGCAAGGAAAATACTGCAAGCCCTGGGGTTCATGGCCTTTGCATCCTACTAATTCCATATGCAAGACTGCATATGAAGAAACTACAATGATGTCTAAAAAGCCTATAGTGTCAACATTCTCAGGACCTGGAATCAATGATTCCTATCATTCCTTGTATAAAGACAGAGTTCCTTTGGTGGACAGAGGCCTGCTTCCACAAGGGACTGCCATTCACTGTACCCCCTGCCACCCAAACCCTAACAGATGCATCAGACTGTGCATGGGGGAGGGGGGCCTCACTTGGCAGGGCAGTGCATTCAGAGCAAATGGAACCAGAGTCAAATGCACCTGCATTTCAATCAAAAAGAAATGTTAGCTGTACGGAATTCTCCGACAGCCATCAAGGACCACATTCTTCCAGGACAATTATTGGTAAAGACAGACAACACCACTGTTATGTGGTACATAAACAAGCAGGGGGGAACCCACTAATACCCTCTCTGCAGAAGACTAGCCATGGCTCTGTGGAACACAGCCTTGAGCTACCATGTGCACCTACAAGCTCAATTCCTGCCAGGCAGGCTAAATTCACTGGCAGACGACTTGAGCAGAAATCTCATGGACCCACGCGAGTGGAAACTGGAACCAAAGATATTCATTTTGAGAAACAAATGGCGGAGCCCAGAGATGGACCTGTTTGCCTCCCCTCAGAACTACCAATTGGACAAATTCTGCACAAGGACTCCCCACGGATAAGCTTAGAATGTGGATGCCCTGTCTTTCACCTGGGAAAGCCTCTCAGTTTATGCCTTTCCCCCTCTGCCTCTCCTCTTGAAAGTTCTACTAAAGATCAGACAGGACAAACCAAGGACAATATTCATATTGCACCAGAAAGGCCACGCCAACACTGGTGTACCCCCTCTTGCGCAGTATGTCACTGCTGGAACCATGGCACCTGCCTCAGACCCCCTCCCTGCTGTCCCAGCATAAGGGCCAGAGTTTGCACTCCCAGCTTCAAACCCTGAACCTTGCAGCCTGGCTAATTACCTGAGCTCTCCAATACCATCCCTCAGTAAGCAAGTGCTGGATGTCATTCTGGAGGCAAGGAGGCATAGTACTTGAAAATACTATGCTGAAAAGTTGAAAAGATACTGTTCCTGGAGCCAAACTCAGGGGATAGGCACAACGGTGCCCAGCTTACCGCATATGCTTCAATATTTAACAGAGATGCTTCACAAGGGCCTTTCCTTCTCTTCAAATTTATGTCTCAGCCATTTGAGCACATTATAATACTGAGCCACCCCTCTTCTCAAACCTCCTGCTAAAACAATTCCTCAGAGGGGCCAAAAAATTAAGACTACCCAGGAGAGCCCCTACTCCAGCCTGGGACCTTAACTTTGTATTGGAAAAGCTGACTGTACCTCCTTTTGAGCCAGCTGCAACTTCAGAGTTGAAATTCCTTTCTTGGAAAACAGCCTTCCTTCTAGCCATCACTTCAGCAAGAAGAGTGTCTGAATTACAGGCCCTCATGGCAGTGCAGCCCTTCATCATCTTTCATGCGGACAGGGTATCTCTCAGGACCAGTCCATCTTTCATGCCCAAGGTGGTTTCCATTGTGGCTCTTAATCAGTCCATTCATTTGCCAACCTTCTTTCCCAATCCACAGAACAAAGGGGAATGGATTCTGCATTCCTTGGATGTGCACAGACAACTAAGATTCTACTTGGACAGGACTAAATATAGAAGAAAATCTGAACAATTGCTGGAAGCATTTGCTGCAGGGGCAGAGGGAAAGGCTATTTCAAAACAAACAATTTCTAAATGGATTGGCCATTGCATTAATTTCTGCTATAAGCACCATGGAAAACCTATCCCCCAGGGGATCAGCTCTCACTCCAACAGGGCTGCATCTACTTCTGCAGCCTTTCTCAGAGGTGTTCCTACTAGGGATATCCTAGAAGCTGCTACCTGGAGTTCTGTACATACTTTCACCAAGCATCTTACTTTCACCAAGCATCTTCATTTACCTATTTTCTCTAAATCCAGAGGTGGCTTTGCCACTGCTGTCTTGCAGGGCCTTATAGCTGGCCCTAATGCTGTATAAACTCCTCCTCCCAATCATGGCTTTGGGAATCTACCCAAATGTAATGACTGCAACAGTGAAACACGAAGAACATAGTACAGTTGTGTACACTTACCATAAATGTAGATGTTCGAGCGTATTCACTGTTGCAGTCCTGGTTACCCTCCCTCCAGCCCTCTAGTTTTTTCTGTCTATACCTCTCCTTTCCTTTACTATGCTTAAAAGCCTTTTTGGTGTATTTGCTTTTGGTTGGAGGTATAATTTTGTGTTTTTGTGTTTATCTACTCCCCATTAGGGGGGCACCTGACATCTGGGGCAAGAAAAACTGATGTAATGGTGTCGGCTGCATGTTTTATACCCCTGACATCATGGAAGAAGGGACAGCAACCAACGCAGGACCCAAGACTTTGTTAATCAGGCCAACCTGCCAGTAGATTACCCAAATGTAATGACTGCAACAGTGAATACACTCGAACGTCAACATTTATGGTAAGTGTACACAACTCTACTTTTTGCAGGACATTCTCTCCAGTCCTTGATTCTGTTGATGCCTCCTCCCTTTTCTCTGGGCTTTGGTAATAACCCATTGGTTAGGACTGCAACAGTGAAACACGATAACATAGTACAGATGTTCTTTTTGTTTCACTGTTGCAGTCATCACATTTGGGTTATCTGCTTGCAGTAGCCCTCAGTCGGCCTGAGATTATCAAAGTCTTTGGTCCTGCATCAGTTGCTATCTCATCTTCCATGACATCAGGTAGTCAGGGGTATAAAGCATGCAGCCGACGTCATTACATCAGTCTTTCTTGCCGTGCATGCCCGAAGCAGAAGCAGTTTGCAAGTGCCGGTCGTCCGACTCCTGAAATTTTTGTTTTCGAGTTTCAGATCCGAAGTCTTCAACTAAGCCAAATACCCTGTTGAGGATCCTTTTTTCTTGCTCTAAACCGATGTCAGTAAAAGTTAATAATTGTATTTCTTGTGGAAAGCAAATACCTCATAAAGATTTTCATTCTAACTGCATTCCTTGCTTAGGCCCAGACCACGACTTGCCTCGCTGTCGGTTTTGTGCCTTATTCAAACCTCATACTATTCGTCGTCTGTTCATTTATGCTTCCAGATATTTTGGTACTCAGTTCAATTATCCAGAAATGGCTTCAGTAAGCCACCTGACTACCGACATTCCGAAAAAACACAAATATAAAGACCGAGACAGACTGCATAGGTCAAAGCTGCCGATGACTCTTCTCCTAAGCTAGTCACCAGTTCACCGGTGTTCAGTGAGGCGCTTTCACAGCCCCTGATACCCGCTACTTCAGATTCACAGGCCTCTACTGAGACCCATTCGGAGTCCGGTATGCCGCGAGATGCTTCGACTGTGGAACCTGCAGATGTCTCTGCCTTGGATGGGTCCGGAGCTGCTGTGCAGGCACCGGCCTCTGAGGGTGTATTCAGGCCTACTGACTTGCATAGTAAACCGATGCCATCTTCTTCTTCAAGGCCTAAAACCTGATCCATGCCTAGAAAACAGATGCCCAGACCACATGGTCAAGCCCCTATGCCTAAAAAACAAATGATAAGAATGGCTGAAGACCTTATTACTCTACTCAGGGGAAGTCACCCTTCCCCCTCTAAGAGACCTAAGACTGATTTTCCTTCTGATTCTTCTGATCAGGATTCTGAAATTTCTGTTTGCTCTGATGACCAGTATTTGCCCTTCTCTGCTTATGAGGATTCTGATGCAGAGGACTCCATTCCCTCTGCTTCCTCTCCAGAGGATTTCTCTTTTGGTGAATCCTTGCATACTCTTAGGGAGCATTTCTGCTGGGAAAGCCAGGATTACTCTGACTCCAAAAAAAATTCTTAGGGAATTCTTACTCCAGCCGCAACACAAGCCTTTAGCTATCCCTCCTGTACTGGACATTGTAGATGATGCCTTCTCAGAATCTTAACTTGGCCCCTGACAATTTACCTCTTGCTCCCAGAAAACGTGATAGGTATTACAGGGTACCTGACTCACAAGTTCCTCTTTAAAAATCTTACTGTGGATCCTGAGACCATTTCATAGGGACCCAAGGGCATTAAGGTTACTACTGCCAAAAATCCTACTCCCTCTGATAGAGATTCCAGGGTGCTGGATAGATGGGGTAAGAAGGAAGAAGGTATACACTTCTTCAACTTTGGCCATTAGGGCCTTAAACTTCCATTTTCATATGTTAAAGTATCAGCAGCATATTATTGGATTGCTTAAACAGAAAATTATGTTGATTCCTGACTGTGCTGAAAATAAAGAATTACAGGATTTAATGCATTCTGCTGAACAAGTTGGAAAACATACTTTGCAATGTGGTTTTGATTCATTAGCGGCATCTTGTAGGGCTGCTGTCACTGGGTCTGTACTTAAAAGGCATGTTTGGCTTAAGGAGCAATCTTTGCCAGATCATGTTGCAGCTAAGTTACTGGATGCTCCCTTAAACCAAGACTGCCTGTTTGACAACAAAGCAGAAGAAGTGCTTAAAGATGGAGGAAAAGCTAAATCTATGCAAACTGTTAAAGATTTCCTACAAGTACAGCCTCCCAGATTTAGTAGGCATTGGCCCTCTAAGAATTGGTCCTTTCCTGCCTCTTCCAGGCCTTCCCAGTCCAAACCCAGGACCAGCAGAACACCCAGGCTTCAGTCCCAAGGTACTCACAGGCCTTAGCAGTGGGGGGCTCCCACTTTCAAAGCAGGGAGTAGTAAGACTCCTCCCTATGGTAAATGTCTCAATGACTTAACTTTAAATCTTCCAAGCCCCGCTCAACTGACCATTCCTTTAGGGGGAAAGATTGCCCTGCATGCAAAAAATTGGGAACTTATTACCCAGGGCAAATGGGTTTTAAAATATAGTCTCCCAAGGATACAGATTCCACTTCCACTCCTTACCAACCCCAAACGGTTGGCCAGACCTACCCCCAAATCAGTGGACAGAGGCTCAAAAGCAAGAGATTCTTCGTGTTTCACTGTTGCAGTCATCACATTTGGGTTATCTGCTTGCTGTAGCCCTCAAGTCATCCTGATTATCTGATTATCAAAGTCTTGGGTCCTGCGTTGGTTACTGTCTCATCTTCCAGGACGTCAGGCAGTCAGGGGTATTAAGCATGCAGCTGATGCCATTACATCGTTTTTTCTTGCCTTGCGGTGCCCGAAGTAGAAGCAGATGTTCTTCGTGTTTCACTGTTGCAGTCATTACATTTGGGTAATCTGCTTGCAGGTTGCCCTCAGTCGGCTTGATTATCAAAGTCTTGGGTCCTGCGCCGGTTGCTGTCCCTTCTTCCATGATGTCAGGTTGTCAGGGGTATAAAACATGCAGCCGATGCCATTACATCCATCTTTCTTGCCGTGCGGTGCCCGAAGCAGAAGCAGTTCACAAGTGCCGGTTGGCCGACTCCTGAAATTTTCGGTTTCGTGTTTCAGAACCGAAGTCTTAAACTTAAAGCTAAGTACCCTGTTGGGGAAACTTTTTCTTGCTACTTACCGATGTCAGTAAAAGTTTATAATTGCATTACTTGTGGAAAGCAAATACTTCATAAAGATTTTCATTCGTATTGTATTACTTGCCTAGGCCCTGACCACAACGTACCTTGCTGTCGGTTTTGTGCCTTATTTAATCAGCGCACTATCCGTCGTCTGTATATTTTTGCCTCTAAATATTTTGGTTCTCTGTTTAATTATCCAGAAATGTCATCGGTTAGACATCCGACTACCAGGATTCCAAAAAACGCAAAGATAAAGACAGAGACAGGATGCTGAGGTCCAAAACTGCTGACGACGCTTCACCTAAGTCAGTCGCCAGTTCGCTGGTACTCAGTGAGGTGCTTTCGCAGCCCCTGATACCTGCTACTTCTGATTCACAGGCCTCTACTGAGACCCATTCGGAGTCCGGTATGCCACGAGATACTTCAACTATGGAACCTGCGGATATGTCTACCTTGGATTGGTCTGGAGCCGCTGTGCAGGCACCAGCTTCTGAGGGTGTATTCAAGCCTACAGACTTGCATATTAAATCAACATCTCCTTCATTACTAAGGCCTAAATCTCGATCCATGTCCGACGCCCAGGCCACATGCTTAGGCTCGTATGCCTAAAAACAAATGATAAAAATGGCTGAAGATCTAATAACTCTAATCAGGGGTAGTCAACCCCCCGCCCCCCAAGAGGCTTAGGGCTGAGCTTGATTATGAATCTTCTTATTAGGATTTGTTTCTTCTGACTACTGATGACCTGGATTTGTCCATACCTACTTATGAGGATTCTGATGTAGAGGATTCTATTCCCTCTGCTTCCCCTCCTGAGGTTTTTTCTTTTGGGGAAACTTTACATACTTTAAGGGAGCATTTTCACTGGGAAAGCCAGGAATTTTCTGATTCAAAAAAGAGGCTTAGAGATTTCCTTCTCTACCTTAGCATAGGCCTTTGACTATACCTCCTGTACTAGACATTGTTGATGATATTTTCTCGGAATCCAGTTTGGCCCCTGATTCCCTGTCTCCTGCTCCTAGTAAACCTGACAGATACTACAGGGTTCCTGAGTCCCACAAGTTCCTTTTCAAAAGTCCTGTTGCAGATCCTGAGACTATTTCTCAGGGGCCTAAGGGCATTAAGGCTTCTACTGCTAAAAATCCTACCCCTTCTGATAGAGACTCCAGGGCGCTGGATAGATGGGGTAAAAATGTTTATACTTCTGCTACCTTGGCAATCAGAACTTTAAACTGCCAATTTCATATGTTAAAATATCAGCAACGTTATTGGACTGCTTTAAACAGAAAATTATGTTGATTCCTGACTGTGTGGAAAATAAAGATTTACAGGACTTAAGGCATTCTGCTGAACAAGTTGCAAAACATACTTTGCAATGTGGTTTTGATTCATTAGAGGCCTCTTGCAGGGTTGCTGTTACTGGGTCTGTGCTTAGAAGGCTTGCTCGGTTAAGGAGCAATCTTGTTAAAGCTAAATTGCTAGATGCTCCCTTAAACCAGGACCACCTGTTTGGCAACAAAGCAGTAGTAGCACTTAAAAAGATGGAGGAAAAAGCTAAATCTATGCAAACTATTAAAGATTTCCTGCAAGTACAGCCTCCAAGGTTTAGTAGGCATTGACCATCTAAGAATTTGCCCTTTCCTGCCTCTTCCAGGCCTTCTCAGTCCACACCCAGAACCAGCGGAACACCCAGGATGTTCTTCGTGTTTCACTGTTGCAGCCATTACATTTGGGCAATCCTGCTGGCAGGTTGCCCTCAGTTGGCCCGATTTCCAAAGTCCCGGGTCCTGCGTTAGTCGCTGTCACCCCTTCCCTGACATCAGGTCGTCAGGGGTACAAAAGATGCGGCAGACGCCATTTTCTTTAGTCTTTCTTGCCGCGCGGTGCCCGATGCAGAAGCAGTTCGGAAGTGCCGGTCGGTCGACTCCCGAGATTTTCGAGTTCGAGTTTCAGATCCGAAGTCTTCTATAAAGCTAAGTACCCCGTTGGGGAAACTTTTTTTTTTTCTTGCTCCAGACCGAAGTCAGAAAAAGTTAATAATTGTATTTCTTGTGGAAAGCAAATACCTCATGAGGACTTTCATTCTTACTGTATTCCTTGCCTAGGCCCTGACCATAACGTTTCAGGTTGTCTGTTTTGTGCTAGATTTAACCAACGCACTATTAAGCGTCGGTATGATTTTGCATTAAACTATTTTGGACGCAGGTTTAATTATCCAGAAATGTCGTCTGATAGCCAACTGACTATCGTTCACAAAAAACGCAAAGAAAAAGATAGACAACCAAGGCCCAAAACCGACGAAGAAGCTTCTCTTAAGCCAGTCGCCGGTTCTCAGTGAGGCTCTTTCTCAGCCCCTGACTCCCGCTATTTTAGAGTCGCAGGCCGCTACCGACTCCCACGTAGAGTTGATTATGACGCTGGAAACTCAAAGTATTGGAGCCTCGGACGCTTTTCCTTCAGATGGGTCTGGAGCCGCTGATCAGGCACCGGCTTCTGAGGGTGTATTCAGACCTAAACATCTATACATTAAACCTACTTCAAAGGCAAAGACTAACGCACCTTCAAAGACAAAGAAGCAAACCCAAGAGCCATGTGGACAGGCCTCCATGCCCAAAAAGCAGATGCTCAAAGTGGCCGAAGACTTGATTACCTTGATCAGGGGCTCCCATCCCCATCCTGCTAAGAGGCCTAGGCAAGAGACTGACTATGAATCTTCAGATCAGGTTTCCATTTCTTTTGATTCCTCTTCTGATCAGGAATATTCTCTTCCTCCCTATGAGGATTCTGATGCTGAAGAATCTATACCTTCAGCTTCTCCTCCAGAGGACTATTCTTTTGGGGAAACCTTACATACCATGAGGGAGCATTTCCACTGGGAGAGCCAAGATTTTTCAGAATCTAAAAAGAGGCTCAGGGATTTCCTGTTATTACCTCAACACAAGCCACTAGCCATCCCACCTTTGTTAGACATTGTAGATGATGTGTTTTCAGAGTCTAGTCTCACCCTTGACTCCTTACCTCCAGCTCTTGTTAAGCCTGACAGATATTACTGGGTTCCTGACTCACATAAATTCATTTTTAAAAACCCTGCTGCAGACCCAGAAACTATTTCTCAGGATCTCAAAGGAGTTAAGGCGTCCGCTGCAAAAAAACCCTACCCCCTCTGACAGAGATTCTAGGGCACTGGATAGATGGGGAAAAAAGTTTACACATCTGCTACCTTAGCTATAAGGGCCTTAAACTGGCAGTTTCATATGCTCAAATGTCAGCAACATGTCATGGCATTGCTTAAACAGAAAATGATGTTAAACTCCGAATGTGCAGAAAACAAGGAAATGCAGGATTTATTGCATGCAGCTGAACAAGTTGGAAAGCATACTTTGCAATGTGGTTTTGATTCTTTAGAGGCCTCCTACAGGGCCGCAGTTAGAGGTTCTGTAATTAGGAGGCATGCTTGGTTAAAGGAACAAAATCTGCGTGATCACGTTAAAATTAAATTATTAGATGCACCTTTACAGCATGATATTTTGTTTGGTGTTAAGGCAGAAGAGGTGTTAAAGAGAATGGAGGATAAAGCTAAATCTATGCAAACGGTCAAAGATGTTTTACAAGTACAGCCACCTAGGTTTAATAGACACTGGCCAACAAAGAATTGGTCATTTCCTGTGTCACAAACCTCAAAGGGGCAGACCCAGACACCCGAGAGGCAGATCCCAGGCGCAAGGTTCATTTCACTCAAATCAATGGGGGGGCCTTCTACCTCCAAAGTTGGAGAAGACAAATCACAACCATTCAAGAAACAGTCCCAATGACTTCCCCCTGCCTGCACCAAGCACTTATCTCCTGGCAGTCCCCTTAGAGGGAAAATTAACACTTTTTTCTCAAAATTGGCACATTATAACCCAGGACAAATGGATCTTAAATATCGTGTCCCATGGCTACAAGTTCCATTTCCATACCCTGCCAAAGGCAAACCGCTGGCCAGATCTGCCACAAAATCAATGGACAGAGGCACAAAAACAAGTTTCATCCCTCATGGACATGGGGGCCATTCAACTAGTATCAGAGCAATAGCAGGGACAAGGATTTTACTCAAGACTCTTCTTGGTACCCAAAAAGGACAAGGCCTGGAGGCCAATACTGGACCTATCTATTTTGAACACATTCCTGGATATACCAAAATTCAAGATGTTGACTTTGCAGCAGCTTCTGCCCATGCTGGGCAAGAGCGCTTGGCTTGTGACTTTAGACCTAAAAGAGGCATACCTGCATGTCCCATTCGAACAAATATGCAGAAGATACCTCAGATTCAAGGCTGGCTCAATGCATTACCAATTCTCTGCACTGCCCTTTGGCTTATCTACTGCACCCAGGGTCTTTACAAAGTGCCTGGCACCAGTAATTGCATTCTGCAGACAGAGGAATACAGATATATCCATACTTGTTGTCTAATTCAAGCAGAGAACAAGGACATTCTTCTACAGCATCTGGCGTTTGTGAAAAGACTTCTAACATGCCTAGGGTACACAGTCAACGAAAAGAAATCAAAACTAGTACCCTCTCAAGAGATAATATTCCTGGGTGCAAGCTTAAATACAACTGCCCAGATGACTTATCTCACGCCAGACAAACAAAGGCAACTACCTATTTCAAAATGCTGGCAACAAAGGCCCAGTTATCTGCAAGAAACATTCTGCAGGCTTTGGGATTCATGGCATCCTACTAATTCCATATGCAAGACAGCATATGAGGAAACTTCAATGGTACCTAAAAAGTGTTTGGACTCAACATTGCCACAGCCTGGAAGCCGTCATTACTCTCATTCCCTGCCTGCAACAGGAGTTTCGATGGTGGGCAAAGGCACGTCACTAAAACAAGGGACAGCCATTCACATTACCCCCAGCCAGGCAAACAGTAACAACGGATGCTTCAGATTATGCCTGGGGGCCCACATGGCAGAAAGATGCATTCAGGGCACATGGACCTCAAACCAAATGCATCTACATATCAATCAAAAAGAGATGCTAGCAGTTCAAAATGCTCTGACAACCTTCAAGGACCTACTTCATCCAGGACAACTGCTGATAAAGACAGACAACACCACGGTCATGTGGTATATAAACAAGCAGGAGGGCACTCATTCTTACCCTCTTTGCAGACTATCCATGACTTTGTGGGACACAGCATTGACTTACCAAGTACACCTGCAGGCACAATTCCTGCCAGGAAGGAAAAATACTGTGGCAGACGACCTAAGCAAAAACCTCATGGACCCCCACGAGTGGCACCTGGATCCAGAAGTCTTTAGCATGATAACAAGGAAATGGGGATGCCCGGACATAGATCTATTTGCGTCCCCTCACAACTACCAACTAAAAAGATTCTGCACAAGGATTTATCACAGACAAGCATGGAAAGTGGATGCCCTGTCTTTCAGCTGGAAAAAACTTTCAGTATACACATTTCCCCCTCTGCCTCACCTCCCCAAGCTACTCCTAAAGGTCAGACAGAAGCCAAGGATGATACTAATTGCCCCAGACTGGCCCCACCAGTACTGGTATCCAATACTAAGGAGCTTGTCTCAATGCCGAGCTTGGACCTTAGCTCAGATACCTCATCTACTGTCCCAGCAAAACGATCAGATCCTGCACAGCCAACTCAGGACTTCATACCTGGCAGCATGGCGAATAATGTAGTCATACAAAACACACCTCTCAGTAAAGCTGTGATGGATGTAATTTTTGAGGCCAGAAGGCCTAGTACTAGAAAATCTCTTCCATTTTCCAGCATAAGATTCTGTGCTTGGAACCAGGCACAAGGAACTGATACAGCTGTGCCAAATATTCCTCAGATTTTGCAATACTTAACTGAGATGTTGGACAAAGGTCTGTATTTTTCATCTATTAAAATTCATGCCTCTGCCATTTCGGCTCATTACAATACAGAGCCACCAATCTTTTCTCATCCCTTAGTAAAACAGTACCTCAGAGGAGCCAAAAACTTAAGGCCTCCAAGAAGATCACCAATGCCTGCATGGGACCTCAACTATGTCTTGGAAAAACTCACCCTGCTACCTTTTGAGCCAGCTGCTATGGCTGATATAGTTTTTATCTTGGAAAACAGCTCTTCTCCTAGCAATAACTTCTGCAAGACTAGTTTCAGGCACTCATGGCTGTGGAATCTTTTATCGTTTTTTTATCCAGACAGGGTCTCTCTGAGGGCAAACCCAACATTTATGCCTAAGGTGGTGTCCAGTGTAGCTCTTAACCAAACTATTCATCTGCCAACTTTTTATCCAAATCCACAGAGCAAGGGGGAGAGAATTCTGCATTCTTTGGACTTAACACAGACAGCTTAGATTCTACTTGGACAGAGCCAAAGTTTTCTGAAACGCAGAACAATTACTAGTGGCATATGCTGCAGGACCACAAGGAAAGGCCATCTCAAAGCAGACTATTTCAAAGTGGATAGGCCACTGCATTCGTTTCTGCTACTTACACCATGGCAAGCCAGTCCCTAAGGGCATTAGGCCACATTCAGCCAGAGCTGCAGTCACTTCAGCAGCCTTTCTCAGGGGAGTACCAACCAAGGAAATTTTAGAGGCTGCTACTTGGAGTTCAGTGCACACCTTTACCAAGCACCATCATCTGCCACTCTACTCTAAATCCATGGCAGGGTTTGCCACTGCAGTTCTGCAGGGACTCATAGCCGCTCCTAATGCTGTTTAGCTCCAGCCTCCCATCCATAGCTTTGGGACTGTACCCAAATGTAATGACTGCAACAGTGAAACATGAAGAACGTAGTACAGTTGTGTACACTTACCATAAATGTAGATGTTCGAGTGTATTCACTGTTGCAGTCCAGATTACCCACCCACCATCCCCCTTTTCTTCTGATGAAACCTATCTTTCTTTCTCTGATTTATGCAACCTATGTGGTGTATTTGCTTGTAGATGAAGGTAAAGTTTATATTGGTGCATGTACTTGTATGTATATAAATTTTGGCTACCCTTTTAGGGGGCACCTGACATCTGGGGCAAGAAAAACTAAAGAAAATGGCGTTGGCCGTATCTTTTGTACCTCTGATGACCTGACGTCAGGGAAGGGGCGACAGCGGCCAGTGCAGGACCCTGGACTTTCGAATTCGGGCCGACTGAGGGCAACCTGCCAGCAGGATTGCCCAAATGTAATGACTGCAACAGTGAATACACTCGAACATCTGCATTTATGGCAAGTGTACACAACTGTACTCTTCAGTCCCAAAGTACGCACAGGACTAAGCAGTGGGGGGGGGGCCCCTGTTCCAAAGCAGGGAGCAGTAAGACTCCCCCCTATGGAAAACTGTCTCAATGACTTAACTTTATACCTTCCAAGCCCTTCTCAACTGACTGCTCCTTTAGGGGGAAAGATTGCTCGGCAGGCAAAAAAAACTGGGAACTCATTACCCAGGACAAATGTTTTTTTAAATATAGTTACCCAAGCATGCAGTTTCCACTTCCACACTTTACCAACCCCAAACGGTTGGCTAGATTTACCCCCAAATTAGTGGGCAGCGGCTCAAAAGCAAGTTCTCTCTCAAGTATAAGGGCTATTCAGACTGTCCCAGAAGAGGAAAGGGGACAAGGTTTCTACTCGACTTTTCCTGGTGCCTAGAAAAGACGACCCCTGGCGTCCTATCCTGGATCTCTCTATCCTAAACACTTTTTTGGTCATCCCAAAATTCAAGATGCTAACTCTACACCAGTTGCTTCCTATGCTAGGAGGATGCCTGGTTGGCAACACTGGATTTAAAGGAAGCTTACCTGCACATTCCAATCGGGGAATCTTGCAGAAGATATCTATGCTTCAAAGCAGGTTACATGCACTATCAGTTCTCTGCACTGCCCTTTGGCTTATCTACTGCAACCCGGGGTATTCACAAAGTGCCTTGCTCCAGTCATTGCATTTTGCAGGCAAAGAAATATTCAAATATACCCATACCTGGACGATTGTCTAATTCAGGCAGAAACCCAGGACATACTTTTGAATCTTCTGGCGTTTGTACAAAAGGTACTAACTTCTCTGGGGTGCACCATAAACAAAAATAAATCACTTCTTGTACCCTGCCAACAAATTGTATTCCTGGGAGCAAGCTTGAACACACCTTCTCAGATGACTTTTCTCACGCAGAGAAACAAGTTCATTTGACAGCTTACTTTAAACTAATGGCCACAAAGACCTTGCTGTCTACAAGACAAATACTGCAAGCCTTGGGGTTCATGGCCACCTGCATTCTCCTAATTCCATATGTAAGAATGCATATGAGGAAACTACAATGGTATCTAAAAAGCCTATGGTGTCAGCGTTCTCAGGATCTAGAAGCTATGATTCCTATCATACCTTCCCTATGGTTAGAGTTCCTTTGGTGGGCAGAGGCCTACCACTAAAACAAGTGACTGCCATTCACTCTACCCCCTGCCTCACAAACCCTAACAGACGCATCAGACTATGCATGGGGGGGGGGGGCTCACTTGGTAGGGACGTGCATTCAGGGCAAATGGAACCCAAGTCAAATGCACCTGCATATCAATCAAAAAGAAATGTTAGTTGTACAGAATGCTCTGACAGCCTTCAAGCACCACATTCTTCCAGGACAATTAATGGTAAAGATGGACAACACCACTATTCTGTGGTACATAAACAAGCAGGGGGGAACTCACTCATACCCTCTCTGCAGACTAGCCATGGCTCTGTGGAACACAGCCTTGAGCTATCAAGTACACCTACAGGCTCAATTTCTGCCAGGAAAGCTAAATACACTGGCAGATGAACTAAACAGAAATCTCATGGACCCACACAAGTGGAAACTGGAACTAAAGACATTCAACATGTTGATAAATAGGGGAGCCCAGAGACAGATCTGTTTGCCTTCCCCCAGAACTACCAATTGGACAAATTCTGCTCAAGGACTCCCCACAAACAAGCTTGGAAAGTGGATGCCCTGTCCTTCGATCAAACAGAACAAACCAAGGACGATACTGATTGCACCAGACTGGTCACGCCAGCACTGGTACCCCCTCTTGCGCAGTGTGTCACTGCTGGCACCATGGCACCTGCCTCAGACCCCTATCCTGTCCTCCCAGGAGGAGGGCCAGATTCTGCACCCTCCACTTCAAACCCTGAACCTGGCAGCATGGCTAATTACCTGATCTCTCCATAAACAAGTGTTGGATGCCATTCTGGAGGCAAGGAGGCCTAGTACTAGAAAATCTTATGCTGAAAAATGGAAAAGATTCTGTTCCTGGAACTAAACTCAGGGGATGGGCACATCCGTGCCCAATTTACCTCCGATTCTTCAATACTTAACTGAGATGCTTCACAAGGGCCTTTCCTTTTACTCCATCAAAATTCATGCCTCAGCCATTTCAGCTCATTACAACACAGAACCACCCCTCTTCCCTCATCCACTGCTCAAGCTGTTCCTCAGAGTGGCCAAGAACTTAAAACCACCTAGGAGAGCTCCAACTCCAGGCTGGACCTTAACTTTGTATTGGAAAAACTCACTCTACCTCCTTCTGAGCCAGCTGCAAGTGCAGAGTTGAAATTCCTTTCTTGGAAAACAGCCTTCCTTTTAACCATCTCTTCAGCAAGAAGGGTGTCTGAATTACAGGCCTTTATGGTAGTGGAGCCTTTCATCATCTTTGATACGGAAAGAGTGTCCCTCTGGACCAATCCCTCCTTCATGCCCAAGGTAGTATCCAGTGTGGCTCTTAATCAGTCCATTCATTTCCAACCTTCTTTTCTAATCCACAGAACAAAGGGGAATGTATACTGCACTCTTTAGATGTGCACAGACAACTTAGATTTTACTTGGACAGGACTAAACCTCACAGGAAATCTGAACAGCTGCTGGTGGTATTTGCTGCAGGGGCAGATGGGGAAGGCCATTTCAAAGCAAACCATTTCTAAATGGATAGGCTGTTGCATTAATTTCTGCTATAAGCACCATGGAAAACCTATCCCTCAGGGGATAAGACCACATTCAATCGGGGCTGCATCTACCTCTACAGCCTTTCTCAGAGGTGTCCCTACCAGGGACATCCTAGAAGCTGCTACCTGGAGTTCTGTACATACTTTCACCAAGCATTACCATTTGCCAATTTTCTCTAAATCCAGAGCTGGCTTTGCCACTGCAGTCTTGCAGGGCCTTATAACTGGTCCTAATGCTGTCTAATGTCCTCCTCCCCATCCTTAGCTTTGGGAATCTACCCAAATGTGATGATTGCAACATTGAAACATGAAGAACATAGTACTGTTGTGTACACTTACCATAAATGTAGATGTTCAAGTGTATTCACTGTTGCAGTCCTCGTTGCCCTCCCTCTAGCCCCCTGACTTCTATTGACCTATACCTCTATTCTTGTTTACTATGCTTAAAGCTTTTTGGTGCATTTGCTTTTTTGTTGGAGGTGTAACCTTGTATATAGTTGCTTCCCATTATGGGGTCACCTGACATCTGGGGCAAGAAAAACTGATGCAATGGCGTCGGCTGCATGCTTTATACCCCTGACTTACCTGACGTTATGGAAGATGAGACTGCAATCGACGCAGGACCCAAGACTTTGATAATCAGGCCGACTGAAGGCTACTGCAAGCAGATAACCCAAATATGATGACTGCAACAGTGAATACACTCGAACATCTACATTTATGGTAAGTGTACACAACTGTACTTTGTCTAACTGCTAGATTTTGAGCTTCATAATTTTTGAAGGAGCTTGTTAAATTTAGCCATTTTGCATTTCACACTCCAGGTTATTCATGCATATTTTATACATGGCATTAATTTAAGAGTTGATCTCTCCTATATTATAGTGTACTTGCATGTACACTGGCCTGTATTGGCTATGTTGTTAGGTATTTTAGTAGGCATTTTTTTCTGGATTCTTAACATTGTCATGAATTTAATATTAAGTAAGTATTTAGGATTTGGTGACCATATTGGGTAGTGCACATGAAGTAATGGCAGCAGTTCCATATTCTGTTTTTCAACATGTGTGTGGTTCAGCAGTAATACCGCATACAAGTTATGTACAGCAAATGTAGTTAGCATTTTTACCCCCCAAAGTTAGGGGCAAAGCAAAAGTCAAGAAAAAAAACCCAAATCAGGGATACTTTTAAAGTAGTGGTAGTATTAAATTAGAAAGTTGCTAGAAAAAAGAGGATGTGAATTAACTGGTATTTTGTGACGTAAAAGTACTTTGTAGTGGCATTGATCATCAGTATTTACTCACTGAAATCATCCAGTTTCTCAAAAAAAAATTCCAATTTTAAAAGGGATAGATCTCAATTTTGAACCAAAATTAATGGTGTGCCTAAAAATCAGGCCAGTTGAGAGGTGCAATGATTCTTGATAATGCACAGAAAAACAGAGCCAAAAGCGTACATGACTGGAGTAGGCCGTACAACAGGGGTAAATTTTGCTCTAGCAACAGTGAGTGTACTACATGTGATGAGTACACAGCAACAGGACACTGGTTTAAAGAGGTGATCTGATGTCAGTTTTCATTCTGTCGCTTAAGGGTTCAGATCTGACTTGGCTGTTCCAAAATCTTGTGGCAACCAGAAAACTCTTGATCTACTCCCTTAACCACAATGCACCAATCCCAACTAAATCAGATGTCATTTGCTGCTTTCAGCAAAACACATGGTGTTACTGTGCTGTTGAGTGACTCTTCAGATAAGTTAATTTTTTTTCTTTCTCAAGTCTTTCTCATAATTACCTTCCTTTGCAGCCTTACCCTTTATCATACAGCTTTGTCTCTCTTCCCCTTTTTGCACTCCCATACTTCTGGTGTTTTATAGTTAGTACTCCCACACTTTTTTCTTCACACTATAGGGTGTAATTACTATTTAAATTCCATTGCTTGTTATAGTTTACTATCCCTTTCCCTGTATTATACAAAACAAAAAAATTCTTGTCTTATTTTTTCTTCAGGCTTTATTGTTAAACTGTTATTGTATTATCATGGCTAACAAAGTCCTGCCTGGGTTTAAAAAATGTACCAAGTGCGGTCATAAGACTTTGTTCTCTGATACACATACCTTATGTGTATATTGTTTAGAACCACACCACCTTCAGGAGAACTGCTTCATTTGCCACTCCTTGAACCCAAGAGCTCTGGTGGAGCGAAAGAACAAGCTTTATTCTAAAAGGCTTTCTTCCTTTCTCTTTTTCTGAGGCTTTATCTGGAACTTCCCCTGAAAAATCAAAAAAGACAGTCTCCTTCAACAAAAACTTCAGAGAAGGCTAAGAAAACGCCTCTTTCGGATCCAACGGACTCCTGATCCTAAAAAGACATTTTCTGAATTGTTTGATCCAGCTTCATAGTCTGATCCAAAACAAAAGAAAAAATAACTCTCTGATCTGATCTAACCATTAGATCTGAAGGTTAGGAGACTTAACGACCTGTTGGATCAGACTGCTTCAGATCAGCTAAAATCATTGGATTCTACCTTTGAGTCAAAGCCCCTTCCAAGGACTAGATACTCTTCCTTGGTGGACCGTGTCCCTTCCAGGGTACCTTCTCCTTTTTGGAGAAGCCTTGGTCTCCTTCCATAGTGTCTACTCACTCTTCCAGGAGCCTTACAAAAGAAGACGAACATTGGTTAGTGAGAGAGATTCTCTCGGCACAGAGCATGTCAAACATCCTGTTGGCTCATACCCACTGGGTCAGGAGATTTGAACTTCCACTGCACCCCCTTTGCAAGTTCCTTGTCCGACTCCCTACTCTGTCTTCGAGTCTTCGGATCTGAGTTGTCCTGGACTGTTTGCGTTGGATCTGAGAATTTCTTTATCCTTGGATCCGAAGTGTGCTCTGAGCGCTTCTGTTCCATTGGATCTAGAGACCTTTTGGAACCGTGGCTACCCTGTAAGGTACGGGGTGTCACAGTTGACTTCAGAGTTTTTTGTTGTAAATTGTATTTTTAACTGTTACTGGTTTCCCACTCAATTGCGACAGCCTTTACTGCACTATAAATGTTTTTGCATTTGTTTCTACTGTTTTCTTGAAAAAAGAAAAAAACAAAACAAAAAAAAATATTGCTGTTTTCTTACCTTACTAAGCTAGAAAAGTCCAGTTTCAGATACCTGCTGATACCTGGACTGTGTTTAAGCTTCTGTGTTTGGCCATACCTTACTTTGGCAAAAAGGAAGTTTTTTTGTTCACCAGTGAGAGTGGAGAGCTCTGAGCAGCCTACCTGCACTTGGAGGAGTGGTTTCTGCTCAGAAACTGTAGATCTGAAGTAGTTAACTTCATTTGTTCTGCAACCTGTGGGTATCGAATCAGACTCTGATCCGAGCCGGCAGCTTTCCAAGCTAATACAGCCGAGCTCCAAGCTTCTCCCCCTACCCATAATGCCCTGCCATCTCCCTCTAACCCTCCGCTCTCGTTTGCCGTGGCTTCCATAAGCTTCTCTAGAACGAGCTCCGAGCAATAGTACTGTAAGTTAATCTTTAAAAACTTTTTTTCTGTCAGATTTTTCCTTTTCTTGGTGTGTGTGAACTCCCCCTATATTTTGTAGTCTTTTTTGGGTAGTTCTCTAGTATTTTAGTTGTTAGTTTTATTCCCCTCCCCCCTCTGCATGTGTGAAGGTGTGTGTTGTGGGCCTACTTTTCTATATCCTTTTACAATGGCTGAAGGCCCTAAAGCCATTTTCTCAAAATGCACCTTTCTTTGGGCTGTACCATCTGTGCAGCCTTCAACCCCAGGGCTTTGAAGGATAGGAAGTCGAAGCTCATTCTGGCTGGCCTTTTGCCCCCCAGACTGTGCTTCTTCCACCTCGGTGGCACTGGCTGCGGCTGCCCCATCTGTCGCTCCTGATCCCCTGGCCGGGACTCACCCTCCCACCTTGGCCCAGGAGGAAAGGGAAAGCAGAAAAAAAGAGAGGAAAGATAGAGAGAGAGAGGAGAGATACCGGAGCCATAAAAGGCGGTCCGAATCCACCTCTTCGGAACCGACATCTAAGAAGCTCCCCTCTCCCCTTAAGGTCTCCGGGCCTTCCCCCTTCTCGGCTCCATTCTCCACGATTCTCCCCGGAGCCAGAGGAGGAGACCCGGTCGCCTTCAAGGTCATCCAGGCGGCCTTCCCGGCCAGCTTCGGTGGCCTCATCTAGATCCACCAGAAGCTTGTCAGACGCTGATATGGACTGGATGATGCTTCGATTTCTTCAGGCCCAGATGCAAATGGGAGTGCTCTTGCCTCTCCCCCCACTGGGGGGGAGCTCGACACCTTTTTTCGCCCTTCGCTCCTTCTCCGACCCGCTTTCGGGGCTCGGAGCTTTCAGATCCGACTAGCTTTGGAGCTGGGGTAGGGTCTGTGTTGACATTGCTTCCTACTTTGCCGACTGTACCCTCTAGTCTGTTGGATCCCTTTTCGGATCCGAACTCTCGGGGCAGTGAGCTGAACGTCGGATCTGAGAGGGCCAGTGGACCTTCGGCTCCGTCAAGGTCGGGGCACACTACCCTTTTCGGATCCGGTTAGGTCACCTTCGGCACCGATCTGCACGTCGGATCCGAGGGGAATGCTTTCGGATCCAAGGGAAAGCAGTTCCCCCTCTGCATTCGACGTCGTGGAGAGGGTCCTCTTGAGGGATTCAAGGCCCCAGGCTCTTGCTTCGGATCCACCCGCCATTCCCACTTATACGGGCCTGTTCTCCATCATCCGGCCCCAAGGACAGCCTGCGCCTACGTCCCAGATCGTTCCCATAGGGGAACAGGACATCGCTGGTGAGGCCTCTTCGGACAGCCCCCCTGAGGACGTCCCTCACAAACGGAAGTGCAAGAGGAGGCACTTGGACTCGCCCGAGTACCTTACAGAGGACATGGACTTGGAGGAAGGGGAAGGTTTCCCAAGGTCACCCCCCCAAAGATGTCTCCTTCGGAGACTTCATGGAAATGTTACGCATTAGAGGGGGGGGGTCTGCCCAAAAACCTTCCTCGGATGAGTCTGTGTTTCTGGAGGCGTTTGACACAGGCCCATCTACCTCTTGGGTGTCCCCTCCTGCCGATCCCCTGGTAGACCTCATTACTACCAGGGCATGGAAGGAAGACGTCTGCCGTCGGGATCCGCTTCTCGGCTCCTCAGAGGTCCTACTCCAGGAATCAGAGGACAAAAGAAGATGTGGTTCTGGAAAGCTCAACAATCCACTGTTGAACCAATTCCTAAGAGACCGGACAGGATCCTCAGCCCTCCCACGGACAGGACAGTTTGGAGCAAGGGTGCCCCAGTAGATGCCATGGTGGTGGCGGCTGCCACTAAAAAGGAATTAGCACAGGAGAGTTCCTCAGTGCATCCTCCAGACAAGGAGTCTCGGATGATGGACCGTTTGGGAAAGCGGATGTTTTCTTCAGCGACATTCTCTGTAAGGTCACTGAATTATATGGAACATGTGATTAGACTGCAGCAAGACCTGATTAAAGAGTACGCTGCTTCACCCCCAGAGTCTATGTCGGCTGAGGACAAGCCTACCTTCTCGGCTTGAATGGCCACTCTCAAGTCAATCACCAACACGTCTATGCGGCTCCTTTCCCATGCTATGGGAGGGAGTGGCTGGAGCTAGCGGAACAGGCGTCGTCTTACATAGACAAGCCTGGCTCCGTCTCTGCGGAACCCTTCAAGACGTCCTTCGCGAATGCCCCCTTCGGTTCCACACACTTTGGCAAAACTGTCTGCGATATGCTTCTCCAGAGAGAGAAAGACGGGAAGACGTCTGCCGTCGGGATCCGCTTCTCGGCGCCTCAGAGGTCCTACTCCAGGAATCAAAGAGGGCAAAAGAAGATGTGGTTCTGGAAAGCTCAACAATCCCGTTTCGCTCCGGATACCTCATCCTTTAGAGGCAGAGGACAGGGTGGACGCTGACCCGCGTAACAGCCCTGAGGGGTTGTCCGACTGTTCCTCTCTGGAGGCAGTCCGGGGGCACTTCTCGGAACACCTGGCGAAATGGGAGTCCATCACAACAGGTCGCTGGGTGCTCCGAATCATATCCAGATGATATTCAATCTCCGTCCTATCTCACCCTCCCCGAGCAACAAAACTCCCGATGTCCCACTCGATCAGAGGGAGGCAGCATCAGAAATCTTAGGGCTGCTAAGAAAAAGAGCCATCCAGTGCGTCCCCCCCCCCCCCCGAACAATCCAGATCAGGCTTTTACTCCAGGTTTTTTCTGGTGCCAAAAAAGATGGGGGACTTACGACCCAGCATCATCGGGAAAGTGACCGTATCACAAAAATTGTATCCAACTGTAAACTTACCCACTAAAACCCATAATACATATAAGCATCAAAAAACGATAATCCAATAAAGAGGTCCTAAGGAACCTGATATAACACACATGAGTCTGTTCATAAAGTCCAAAAGGGAATGGAAGTCTTTCTAGACCTGGCGTTGATGCGAAAACGCTGTTCCAAAAGAAGGATCCATCAAACAGCACAAAAAAATCCGGTTACGTAAAAAACAAACGTAACCCGAAGACACAAAGTGGCCAAAGCTGGCGTTGATGCAAAGACGCTGTTCCAAGGTAGAGGTACGTCAAAAAACAGGAAATCTGGTTACGTAAATGTCCAAAACGTAACCCAAATGTAGACGAATAGCCGAAAACGGCTATTCACTTGTATCCAGCCTTAAAAAATCAAAAGTCAACACAAAAATCCAAACTTGCTGAATACAGCAAAATTGTATAAAGATACAATGAAAAATATAATAAAGCGTAATGAAAACTTCAAACAAGATGAAAGAAATCGCCAAAACGGTTCCCAGCAACTGAACAAACAGTAGTCCAGACAAAAAAACAGATGCACGTGGAACCAACGCCCGGCCAAGCAATTAGTCAGGAAAAGCAGTCAAAAAAGCCAGCGTATGGCGAAAATCAAATCAAAAAGATTTTATTGTAGAGCCATGTAAGAGTGAAAAATCACCCTACATATATAAATCAAACCGGTTTCGGCTCCCAGGAGCCTTCTTCAGTGATATACCAAAAATACAATAAAGAATCAGAGTATCAGAATACAATCATTTAAATACTCATAGGCTAATCACATTAGCCAATCACAACCTCACATAAATAGTCATTATTACAATTTGGTGACCTGCAATTGCTCCGCTTTCTATGTCGGCAAGACCTCTAGGCCCTTCCGGCTTAGAATTTGTGAACATTTGAGTGACATCAAAAATAAACGCATCAACAATGCACTATATAAACATTGCCTCAAACACACATCAGCATCTTTCAAATTTGTCACAATAGATTGTATAAGGGGCAAATGTTTGAATAAGAAACATTGGCTTGAATTGTTAAGTTCCAAGGAGAGAAAATGGATCATAAAACTTGGGGCTTTGTTTCCACCTGGCCTTAATGATCAATTGTAATAATGACTATTTATGTGAGGTTGTGATTGGCTAATGTGATTAGCCTATGAGTATTTAAATGATTGTATTCTGATACTCTGATTCTTTATTGTATTTTTGGTATATCACTGAAGAAGGCTCCTGGGAGCCGAAACCGGTTTGATTTATATATGTAGGGTGATTTTTCACTCTTACATGGCTCTACAATAAAATCTTTTTGATTTGATTTTCGCTTAAGTACGCTGGCTTTTTTGACTGCTTTTCCTGACTAATTGCTTGGCCGGGCGTTGGTTCCACGTGCATCTGTTTTTTTGTCTGGACTTACGACCCATCCTCGACCTGTCAACACTGAACCTGTCAGTTGCCAAGGAAAAGTTCCGGATGGTCACTATTCAATCCATTCTCCCACTTCTACAGGAGAACGACTGGATGTGCTCAGTAGACCTCAAGGATGCGTACTACCACATTTTGATGGACAGACCATCCAGGAGGCTCCTCCGCTTTCGGCTGGGAGCCAGCCATTATCATTTCAGGGTCCTACCCTTCGGTCTCACCACAGCCCCCAGGGTGTTCACTAAGGTCATGGCAGTTGTAGGGGCCCACCTGAGGCTTCAGGGAATACAGGTCTTTCCGTACCTGGACGACTGGCTCCTAACTGCCCCCACCAGGCATCAACTCTGCTCAGGCAGGACTACTTCTTACGCCTTGCCCGCCACCTAGGGATCACGATAAATCTCCAGAAATCCTCCCTTCAACCCACTCAGATTTTGGAATTCATAGGGGCAAGGATAGATGCTACTCATTTCAGAGTCTTTTTGACCACGGACAGGCTTCGCAATCTGAACCTTCACATTCTAGATCTCTTACGATCCTCAGCCCCACCAGCGGAACTAGTCCTGAGGGCCCTGGGATCTATGGCAGCGGCCATCAATCTATCCCCCTTCGCTCGCCTCAAGATGAGGATCCTTCAGTGGACGTTGCAAGTACAGTGGTCCATCCTCTCTCAACCCCTGACCACACCTATTCCTCTCACCAGGATTTGCAGGGAATCGCTTCTTTGATGGCTCCATTCCAGAGACCTTCGAGAAGGCCGCCCCTTTGTTATACCCCCTCCCCAAGTCATGGTGACCACAGACGCTGCTCTCCTTGGGTGGGGGGGGGGCATTGCATGGGCAGATTCATCCAAGGCACGTGGACTTTCACAGAGACCTCACTGCATATCAGTGTCCTGGAGATGAGTGGTGCTTCTAGCGTTGCAAGTTCTCCATCCCCTTCTCCCTCCAGGGACTACTGCACTTCAAAACAGACAACATGGTGGTAGTCTGGTACATAAACAAACGGGGGAACCAGATCCTATCCACTTTGCAAGGAGACAATGAGAGTATGGGAATGGGCGATATCCACCAACCGCTTTCTCATAGCAACGCACATACCGGGTCGGTCAAACATCTTATCGGACAGGTTGAGTCGGACGATCCTCTCACCTTACGAGTGGTCTCTGAACCCTGCTGTAGCAAAACAAATCTTTCTGCAGTGGGGTCAACCTTGCGATCTCTCTGCCTCGCCTTCGAACACAAAGTGCAGCGAATTCTTCGCTCCGATTCCCCCACCAGGGGAAACCCCCAGAGATGCTGTAGTCCATGCTTTGCCATCCGGTCTTCTGTATGCTTATCCTCCTCTTCCCTTGATGACAAAATTCTTGCAGAAAGCTCGTCAGTTGGGGAGCAGAATTATCCTCATAGCCTCATTCTGGCCTCGCCAAACCTGGTTCCCTTACCTACGGTCTCTTAACTTACATCCTCCATGGATTTTGGATCCTAAGCCAGATCTAATCTCTCACCCGTTAGGATTGAAGACCCCCAATCTGGACTACCTGAAGCTGTCAGCTTGGTTGATCCAGTTCCCTTGATGGCTAGGACTCTCGGTATATCATTTTCGGTTAAAGCCATCCTGGTGGCCGCCCATAAATCATCCACATGGAAGATCTACAACAGTAAATGGAAATGTTTCTCGATCTGGGCGGAGCACAGGAACTTAGATCCCATTACGGCTCCGATTCCAGCAGTCCTAGACTTTCTTTCACATACCTTTGATCAAGGAGCCAGTGCTTCTAGTATTAAAGTTCAGTTGGCAGCTATCTTCCACTACCATGTTGGTAACAACTCAGGGCCACTAGCATCCTACAAAATATGCAAGGCTTTCTGGAAAGGAACCTTTTTGTTAAGACCACCCGTTAAAGATCCAGTTCCCCCGTGGGATCTTACCCTAGATGTTCATTGTGCATACAGCTGCAGTAATCACATATGGGGTTCTCTGCCGTCAGGCGGGTCCTCGGTCGGCCGAATTCCAAAGTCTTGGTCCGGCGTCTGTTGTTGTCACCTTCTTCCCTGACGTCAGTGCGACAGGGGTATATAAGTCACAGCCGACGCCATATTTTTCAGACTTTTTTGCCGCGCGGTGCCCAAAGCAGAAGCAGTTCGCAAGTGCCGGTCGGCCAGCTCCTGAATTTACGAAAAATTGGAAACCGAAGTCTTCTTTAAAGCTAAGTACCCCGTTGGGGAAAATTTTCTTGCCTCAGACCGATGTCAGACAGTTAACAATTGTATTTCTTGTGGGAAGCAAATACCGCATAAGGATTTCCATTCCCTCTGCATACCTTGTTTAGGCCCAGACCACGACGTCTCGGGCTGTCGCTTTTGTGCGACTTTCAATAAACGCACTATTAAGCGTCGGGCGGAGTTCGCCCAACATTATTTTGGTAAAGCCTTTGATTATAGAATGTCGTCGGATACTCAGACTACCGTTTTGTCCAAAAAACGCAAGGACAAAGACCGACACGCGAGGCCCGCGGTCTCCACTGACACCACGCCGAAACCGGCTACATGTGGTCCGGTTCTCAGCGAGACGCCTGTGCAGTCCCTGACTACCGACGACACTTCCTTGGCGGTGTCTTCTGCACTCGAGACCGCAGTTACCTCGGCCCTTACTCAGACTACAACCACCGAAACCACTGCTAGTGTTGAACCTCCTAATGGGGACAGGTCCTCTTCTCTGTGTTTTAAGGCTCTCTTCTTCCTTCTCCATTAAGGCCTTTACCAAGACCAAATCAGCCATGCATTCCAAGAGGCCTGTTGCACAGGGCCCATCCTCAGGCCCCATGCCTAAAAAGCAGATGCTTAAAATGGCTGAGGATTTAATTACCCTTATCAGGGGCTCCCAACCCCCTCCAGACAAGAGACCCAGAGTGGAGGAAGATTCCCCCTCTTCTGAACAGGGCTCCATTGTCTCAGAACATTCTGATGTAGAGGAACACTCGTACTCCCCTTATGAAGATTCTGATTCAGAACAGTCCATTCCCTCTATTTCTCCCTCAGAGGATTTTTCCTTTGGGGAAACCTTGCACACCTTGAGGGAGCACTTCCATTGGGAAGGCCAAGACTTTTCTGATTCCAAGAAAAGGCTTAGGGAATTCCTTTTGTTACCTCAGCACAGACCTCTAGCCATACCTCCTGTCCTGGACATACTTGATGATGTTTACTCGGAGGCTTGTCTTAATCCGGATTCCCTGCCTCCTGCCCCAGTCAAACCTGATAGGTACTACAGAGTTCCTAATTCTCACCAATTTCTGTTCAAAAGCCATAATGCTGACCCTGAAACCATTTCTCAAGGCCCCAAGGGAATGAAGGCCTCCACTGCTAAGAATCCACTACCTTCCGAAAGAGAATCTAGATCCTTAGAAAGGTGGGGGAAAAAAGGTATACACCTCGGCCACCCTAGCCATGAGAGCCTTAAATTGTCAGTTCCATATGCTTAAATGTCAGCAGTTTCTGTTATCACAATTAAGAAACAAAATGTCTCAGCCTGAACAACCAGATTTAAAGGAATTGCAGGATATGATGCATAGTGCAGAACAAGTGGGTAAACACACCTTACAATGTGGCTATGATGCCTTAAAGGCCTCAAGTAGAGCTGCTGTTACAGGATCAGTTATTCGTAGACATGCCTGGCTTAGGGAACAAAGCTTGCCTGATCATGTTAAAGCTAAACTGCTAGATGCTCCTTTACAAAAGGATGTGTTATTTGGTACTAATGCTGAGGAGATACTACGAAAAATGGAAGAAAAAGCTAAATCCATGCAAACTGTCAAGGCTTTTCTACAGGTACAGCCACCATGTTTTAGCAGAAATTGGCCTTCTAAAAACTGGTCCTTTCCAGCCACGGACAAGCCCCAAAGAGGCAGATACAGGCGCACAAGGGGCAGAGGACAATCTCAAGGATCATATAGAGGCAGACAATGGCAAACTCCAGCACCAAGAGGTGGCGAAGACAGTGCACAGCAATACAGAAAGCAAACCTAATGACTTCCTCCTTTTCCTGCCCAGCAATTGCCAGCTGGCAGCCCCCCTGGGAGGAAAGCTGGCACTATTTACAAGAAACTGGCATTTGATCGCAACAGACAAATGGATCCCAGATATTATAAACCGAGGCTACAGATTTCATTTTCACACGCTTCCAAAAATGAGAGGCATGCCAAACCTGCCACACAATCAAAGGGCAGAGGCGCAAATACAAATTTCAAAACTCATGGAAATGAAAGCTATTCAAGAGGTTCCTACTCACGAACAAGGTCAAGGTTTTTATTCCAGACTGTTTCTGGTACCAAGAAAAGGAACCGACTGGAGACCCATTTTGGACTTATCCATCCTAAACACATTTCTACTAGTACCAAAATTCAAGATGCTCACATTACAGCAACTTCTTCCCATGCTGGGCTAGGAGTTTTGGCTGGTAACATTGGACCTCAAGGAGGCATACCTGCATGTCCCAATCAGACAAAGCTGCAGAAGATACCTCAGATTTCTTGCAGGTTCAATCCACTATCAATTCTCTGCATTGCCCTTTGGCTTATCTACTGCGCCCAGAGTATTCACAAAATGCCTGGCAACAGTAATTGCATACTGCAGACTTCAAGGGATACAAATTTACCCTTATTTGGATGATTGCCTGATCCAAGCGGACAGCAAACACACACTTCTGGAACATCTGGCCTATGCAACACGGTTACTGACTTCTCTGGGATACACAATCAACAAAGAGAAATCCAGGCTAGCACCATCTCAGAAAATAACTTTCCTGGGTGCCAGCTTGGACAGAAACACCCAGATGGCCTATCTTACGCCAGAAAAACAGGGGCAACTAACTCAGTACTTCAAGGCATTAGCAAATTGTACCAGGCTTACTGCAAGGAAAATCCTGCAGGCTCTGGGTTTCATGGCATCTTGCATTCTACTTATCCCATGTGCAAAGTTGCATATGAGGAAGCTTCAGTGGTACCTAAAAAACCTATGGTCTCAACACAGCCACAGCTTGGAAACAATAATACCAATAATTCCCCGTTTGCAAAAGGAATTTCTATGGTGGGCCCAAGCATGCCAAACAAACACAGGCCTCCCATTCTGCAAGCCTCAAGCAAATCAAGTCATCACAACAGATGCCTCAGATTACGCCTGGGTGACGCACATGACAGACAGGTGCATTTAGGGCAAATGGTCCCAAAAGGAAAAGCACCTTCACATCAATCAAAAAGAAATGCTAGCAGTGATAAATGCAATTACAGCTTTCAAAGACCTCCTGCATCCAGGGCAATTGCTTATAAGAACAGACAACACCACAGTAATGTGGCATATAAACAAACAAGGAGGAACACATTCATATCCCTTGTGCAGACTAGCCATGACACTTTGGAACTTGGCTCTGGAAAGGCAAATCTAACTTCAAGCACAGTACTTGCCAGGTTTGGAAAACACGCTGGCAGACAATCTAAGCAGAAATATGACAGATCCACACGAATGGAAGCTGCATCCACAGGTGTTTACAAGGATAATCCAAGCGTGGGGAAGGCCAGACATAGATCTGTTTGCCTCACACAGGAATCATCAACTGGAAAAGTTTTGTTCAAGGACCTCTCACCCAAAGGCCTGGAGAGTGGACGCCCTTTCATTCAGTTGGACAGGATGGACAGTCTACGCTTTCCCACTTCTGCCTCTTCTACCCAAGGTGCTCTTGAAAGCAAGAGCAGACAGACCGAAGATGATACTGATTGCTCCAGACTGGCCAAGACAGCACTGGTACCCACTCCTAAGGAGCCTGACACATACTCCTCCCTGGCCACTACCTCTGATTCCTCTTCTGCTGACTCAGCACAGCTACAAAACTCTTCACAGTCAGCTAAAAACAAACACTCAATCTCGCTGCATGGAAAATTGCTTAACACCACCACAGACCCTGCTCACCAAAGAGGTGCAGGATGTCATTATGGAGGCCAGGAGGCCATCTACTAGGAAGACTTGCTCCGCAAAATGGAAACGGTTTTGCTCTTGGAATGAGAAAAAAGGCCAGGACCCTAGAAAATTGAATTTGCCTCCGGTATTACAGTATCTAGCTGAGCTGCTGAACAGTGGACTTTCATTTTCTTCCATAAAAATCCATGCCTCAACCATTTCTGCAGAATTCAATACGGATACACCATTATTCTCTCACCCACTTCCTCAATTCCTCAGAGGGGCTAAGAATATAAGACCCCCAAGGAAACAACCAGTGCCAGCCTGGGATCTTAATTACATTCTAGAAAAATTAACATTGCCTCCCTTTGAGCCAGCTGCCTCAACAGATTTGCAATATTTGTCCTGGAAAACAGCTTTCCTTCTGGCCATTACCTCAGCTCGTAGGGTTTCGGAGCTGCAAGCCCTCATGGCTGTACAGCCCTTTCTTATCTTCCATCAGGACAGGGTCTCCCTTCAAACCAACCCATCATTTATACCTAAAGTGGTATCCAGGGTAGCTTTAAATCAAGCCATACACTTACCTACCTTCTACCCCAAACCTCAAAACAAAGGGGAAAAACTGCTGCACTCCTTAGACATCCATAGGCAGCTACGTTACTATTTGGACAGAACAAAGCCTTTCAGGAAGTCTGAACAACTTTTTGTGTCCTATGCTGTAGGAGCTCAAGGAAAGCCTGTTACCAAACAGACTATTTCAAAATGGATAGGCCACTGCATACGATTCTGTTACTCCTATCATGGGAAACCTGTCCCTGTAGGCATCAGACCCCACTCCACCAGGGCCACAGCTACCTCTACAGCCTTCCTCCGAGGAGTCCCTACCAAAGATATTTTGGAGGCAGCCACTTGGAGTTCTGTGCATGCCTTCACAAGACCCTACCACCTGCCTTTATATTCCAAAACTAGAGCAGGCTTTGCTACTGCTGTGTTGCAGAGCATTCTGGCTCATCCCAGTTCCACCTAGTGCCTACCACCCTGTGCGTAGCTTTGGGATTCTACCCATATGTGATTACTGCAGCTGTATGCACGATGAACATAGTACAGTTTTGTACCTACCATAAATGTAGATGTTCGAGTGCTAATACAGCTGCAGTACAGGTTTCCCTCCCTCCTTCCCCTCTAGATAAAGGATTAGTGGCCAACTCCTCCTCATGCATCCTATTTTGGGTTATCCTCCTATGGTGTATTTGCTTGCAACTTCTCTTTTTTGATAACATTGCGACAACAACCAACGCCGGACCAAGACTTTGGAATTCGGCCGACCGAGGACCCGCCTGACGGCAGAGAACCCATATGTGATTACTGCAGCTGTATTAGCACTCGAACATGTACATTTATGGTAGGTACAAAACTGTACTTTCTTCAAGCTCTGACTGGGCCCCCCTTTCAGCCTGCGGCTTCAGTCGATTTGAAATATGTATCATGGAAAACGGCTTTTCTGATTGCCATTACTTCTGCGAGAAGAATATCAGAGCTTCATGCTCTTTGCAGTAAACCTCCCTATATCATTTTTCATAAAGACAGGGTCTCCCTCCGGACTAATCCCTCCTTTCTTCCCAAGGTGGCTTCGGAAGTCAACATCAACCAGACCATTAATCTGCCTGATGTTCATCGTGTTACCCTGCTGCAGTCATCACACTTGGGTTATCCTGCCATCAGGCGGTCCCGCAGTCTGCCCGAATTCCAAAGTCTTGGTCTGGCGTCGGTTGCTGTCACTTCTTCCCCGACGTCAGTGCGCCAGGGGTATATGTGCCTGATGTTCATCGTGCATACAGCTGCAGTCATAACAGATGGGTTCTCCTGCCGTCAGGCGGGTCCTCGGTCGGCCGAATTCCAAAGTCTAGGTCCGGCGTCGGTTGTCGTCGCTTCTTCCCTGACGTCAGTGCGACAGGGGGTATAAAAGAACCAGCCGACACCATTTTCTTCAGTCTTTCATGCCGCGCGGTGCCGGAAGCAGAAGCAGTTCGCAAGTGCCGGTCGGCCAGCTCCTGAGATTACGAATATTTCTCTACCGAAGACTTCTTGAAAGCTAAGTACCCCGTTGGGGAAACGTTTCTTGCCTCAGACCGATGTCAGACAAAGTTAATAATTGCATTTCATGTGGGAAGCAAATACCGCATAAGGATTTCCATTCCCTCTGTATACCTTGCTTAGGCCCAGACCACAACGTCTCGGCCTGTCGTTTTTGTGCTATATTCAACAGACTCAATATTAAGCGTCGGGTGGAGTTCGCCCAACACTATTTTGGCAAAAAGTTTAATTACAACATGTCGTTGGATACTCCGACTCCAATTTTGAGTAAACGACGTAAAGATAAGGACCGACATACGAGGTCCACGACTTCTACCGACACCACGCTAAAGCCGACTATATGTGCTCCGGTTCTCAGCGAGGCGCCTACGCAGCCCCTGACTACCGATGACACTTCATTAGCGGTGTCTTCTGTGCCCGAGGTCGCAGGCTCTTCGGCCCTCACCCCGACTACAGATACCAAAGTCACTCTTGGCAGGGAAACTCAGAGTTCAGACAGGCCTGCCACCTCTCAAGGTGTCTTCAGGCCGCCACCTTCTTTTTCCATTAAGGCTTACACTAAATCTAAAGCAGCCATGCATTCTAAAAGACAAGCTCCACAGGGCCCCTCTCAAGGCCCCATGCCTAAAAAGCAGATGCTCAAAATGGCTGAGGATTTGATTACTCTTATCAGGGGTTCTCAACCCCCCCTCGGACAAAAGGCCCAGAGTGGAGGAAGAATACCCTTCCTCGGACCAGGCCTCTATTACTTCAGAACATTCTGAGGACCAGGAACATTCTTACTCCCCTTTCGAAGATTCTGATGCAGAGGAGTCCATTCCCTCTGTCTCCCCCCCTGAAGATTACTCTTTTGGGGAAACCTTGCATACCTTGAGGGAACACTTCCACTGGGAAGGCCAAGAGTACTCAGACTCTAAGAAAAGGCTCAGGGATTTTCTTTTGCTCCCTCAGCACAGGCCTCTGGCTATACCTCCTGTCTTGGACATACTAGATGTGTATTCAGAGGCCAGCCTTAACCCAGATTCTTTACCTCCAGCTCCAGTCAAGCCTGACGGGTATTACCGGGTTCCTGATTCACACCAATTTCTATACAAAAGCCGTGCGGCTGACCCAGAAACTATTTCACAGGGTCCCAAGGGAATTAAGGCTTCCACTGCCAAAAATCCATTACCTTCAGAGAGAGATTCCAGAGCTTTAGAAAGGTGGGGGGAAAAGGTATACACCTCGGCCACTTTAACCATGAGGTCTTTAAACTGTCAGTTCCATATGTTAAAGTATCAACAGATGTCCTTCAAGAATGCAACTACAGTCCTTACATATGGGTTGTCCTGCCTCAGGCAGCCCTTCGGTCGGCTGGATTCCAAAGTCTGGGTCTGGCGTCGGCTGATGTCGCCTCCTCCCCGACGTCAGAGCGGCTGGGGTATAAAAGCATCAGCCGACGCCATCTTCCTCAGTCTTTTTTGCCGCCCGAAGCAGAAGCAGTTCGCAAGTGCCGGTCGGTCAGCTCCTGTGTTTTCAGTAACCGATTCATCAAAAAGCTAAGTACCCCGTTGGGGAACCTTTTCTTGCCTCAGCCGATGTCAGATAAAACTGTAAAAGTTAATAACTGTTTGTCTTGTGGTAACGAAATACCTCATAAGGACTTCCACTCTTACTGCCTTCCCTGCCTTGGCCCAGACCACGACGTCTTGGCCTGTGCTTGCTTCAATAAGCGCACACTCAGGCGCCGGGCAGAATTTGCTGAAGACTTTTTTGTCGAAAAATACTCCTATATCATGCCGTCGGAACAACCGACAACACATATTTCCAAAAAACGGAAGGACCGGGACCGACATTCTCGGCCCGCGACTTCCACCGACACCATGCCAAAACCTACCACGAGTGCATCGGTCTCTTCTGAGGCGGTTATTCCACTGCTCCAGACCGACGACACCGCTTTACCGTTCACCTCAGCCCCGGAGCCTACGCCGGTGCCGGTTGTTGATTTTCCTCCAGAAGCCGAAGCCCAAGATTTGCCTGAGACCATACCGGTGGACAAAGTTACTCCAGCACGTGGGGCAGCTAGGCCTCCGGTGTCTGTGTCCATCAAGGCCTACACACGTGCTAAGGCTGCCAGCCAGGCTGTCTCACCCTCCTAAATCTTTATCTCAGGGTCCTACTTCTGATGAACAGATCATGACTTTAGCTGCAGATCTAATTTCCTTAATCAGAGGATCCCAGGCTCATCCTGACAGAGGTTCTCAGCCGCCCCCTGACAAAAGGCCTAGGGTTGAGCAGACTGATACCCTTTCCTCAGATGAAGCCTCTGGTGACTTAGATCACTCAGATACCCAGGAAGAGTCCTTCCAGGCCTACGAGGATTCTGATGCTGAGGAATCTATTCCTTCTGCCTCTCCTCCTGAGGATATTTCTTTCGGGGAAATTCTCCACTCCATGAGAGAGCATTTTCAGTGGCAGGGCCAGGAATTCTCAGACTCCAGGAAACGGCTTTGTACCTTCCTTAAGCTTCCCCAGCACAGGCCTTTAGCTATCCCTCCAGTGTTAGATGTACTGGATGATGTGTACTCAGACTCCAATGCTTCACTTGATTCTCTCCCTCCTGCTCCTGTCAAGCCAGACAGATATTACAGTGTTCCTGAAACTCATAAACATCTCTTTAAGGCCCATTCTGTTGATCTAGAAACTATTTCCCAGGGGCCCAAAGGAATGGCCACTTCCACGGCCAAAAATCCTTTGTCTGCAGACAGGGAATCTAGGTCCCTGGAGAGGTGGGGCAAAAAAGTTTATACCTCAACCACCCTTGCCATGAGGGCCCTAAATTGCCTTTTTCATATGTTTCAGTATCAGGATTTCTTGATGGATGATTTGCAGAAAAAGTTAGCCTCTCCTGAGCCTTTAGATAGAAAGGCCTTGCAGGATTTGGTTCATAATACACAGCAGGTTAACAATCATTTTCTTCAGTGTGGTTATGATGCATTGGAAGCTTCATGTAGGGCAGCTATGACAGGGGCCGTCATATGTAGACATGCTTGGTAGAAGGAACAGGCATTGCCAGATCATGTTAAAGTAAAGCTTCTAGATGCACCTCTGGAAAAACACAAGCTATTTGATGCTAATGCTCAGGATGTGTTGAAATCAATTGAGGAAAAGGCTAAATCAGTGCAAACAGTCAAAGATTTCCTCCAGGTTCAGCCACCAAGGTTCAGCAGGAATTGGCCTTCGAAGAATTGGTCCTTTTCAGACACTGACAAGTTCCAAAGGGGAAAAAACAGGCGTGCCCGAGGGAGAGGGCAATACCGAGGCTCCTACAGGGGACGCCAGTGGCAACCGACTAATCAGAGAAGTGGCGCAGGGACTTCTACTGCTCCACAGGGACAATCACAATGACTTGACTTTAACACCGCCGACCAAGGCTCAAAGAGAAGCACCTTTAGGCGGAAAATTATCCTTATTTTCAAAAAATTGGCACGTTTTAACAAAGGACAAATAGATTCTGGACATAATAGACCAAGGCTACAGGGTCCACTTCCATACTTTACCAACAAGACAAGGCATGCCAAACCTGCCACAAAATCAAAGGGCAGAGGCACTCGTACAAGTTTCAAAGCTGCTACAAATCAAAGCAATAGAAAAGGTTCCTCCTCAGGAACAAGGCCAGGGATTCTACTCAAGACTGTTCTTGTTCCAAGAAAAGAAAAGCAATGGAGACCTATACTGGACTTGTCCGCTCTAAACGCTTTTCTCATTGTGCCAAAATTCAAAATGCTGACGCTACAGCAACTCCTTCCCATGCTGGGCAAGGGGTCTTGGCTGGTTACTCTGGACCTCAAGGAGGCATACCTGCATGTCCCAATCAGACACAGTTGCAGAAGATACCTCAGATTTCTTGCAGGGTCAGAGCATTATCAATTCTCAGCATTGCCTTTTGGCTTATCTACTCCGCCCAGAGTATTCACGAAATGCCTGGCATCAGTAATTGCACACTGCAGACTCCAGGGGATACAAATATACCCTTACCTGGATGACTGCCTTATACAAGTGGACAGCAAGCAAGCCTTGACAAAAAACTTGAATTATGTCATTCACTTATTGCAGGCTTTGGGATACAGTGTCAACATTCAAAAATCAAGACTATTGCCATCCCAACAAATAATTTTTCTAGGAGCCAAACTGGACACAAAATCACAAATGGTTTTCCTCACAGAAGAGAAGCAAGAACAATTACCAGATTACTTCAAAAGCCTAGCAAAGCTCACCCAGATGACTGCAAGGAAAATCCTGCAGGCCCTGGGTTTCATGGCATCTTGCATTCTATTGATTCCACTGGCAAGACTACACATGAGAAAACTACAATGGTACCTAAAAAGTTTATGGTCTCAACACAGCCACAAATTAGAAGCAATTATCCCACTCATTCCATGTCTACAAAAGGAATTTTTGTGGTGGGCCCAAGCAAGCCAGTTAAACAAAGGTATGCCTTTCAACAAACCTCAAACAAGCCAAACCATTACAACAGACGCCTCAGATCATGGATGGGGGGCGCACATGGAGGGCAGATGCATTCAAGGACAGTGGGCTCCCCGGGAAGTGCATCTACACATCAATCAAAAAGAGATGTTAGCAGTAATTCATGCAATCGAGGCCTTTGGAAAATTTCTTCAACAAGGTCAACTGCTAATAAAGACAGACAACACCACTGTTATGTGGTACATAAACAAACAGGGAGGTACTCATTCTTACCCCCTCTGCAGACTAGCAATGACTCTTTGGGAAAAGTCCCTGAAACTGAACATACAGCTGCAATCCCAGTTTGTTCCAGGCAAGGACAATGTTCTGACAGACAGTCTAAGCAGAAACATCTTGGACCCGCACGAATGGATGTTGCATCCAGACATTTTTGCAGAAATAACTCATGCATGGGGGAGGCCGGACATAGATCTCTTTGCCTCACACCTCAATCATCATCTGAAAAAGTTCTGCTCGAGGACACACCATCCACAAGCCAGGAGAATGGATGCTCTCTCCTTCAACTGGAACTCTCTAACAATCTATGCATTTCCACCTCATTAATGACCAAGGTGTTACTGAAGATCAAAGCAGAACAACCAAAAGGCATCTTAATGACTCCAAATTGGCCAAGGCAGCACTGGTATCCATTACTAAGGAGCATAACTTGCACCAAGCCGTGGCCCCTGCCTCAATGGCCTCTGCTTTTGACCCAGCACAACTGCAGGACGGTTCATCCCAACCTGCAAACTCTGCAGCTGACAGCTTGGAGGGTTCCATGACTCCTCCCCATATCTCTCTCTCCAAGGAAGTTCAACAGATCTTATTGGAAGCACGCAGACCTTCCACCAGAAAAACTTATTCAGCCAAATGGAAGGGATTCAAAATCTGGAATGCCAACAAGGGTCAGGATGCATCAGTAATGAGCATCCCACAGATACTAGAATACTTGGCAGAAATGCTACATAATGGACTTTCCTATTCTTCCATAAAAATACACGCTTCAGCAATTTCAGCAAAATACAACACTGATCCACCTGTGTTTTCGCATCCTTTGCTAAGACAATTTCTAAGAGGGATAAAGAATATCAAACCTCCCAGAAAACCACCAGTGCCTGCATGGGACCTCAACTTTGTGTTGGAAAAATTAACTCTTCCTCCTTTTGAGCCAACAGCATCTTCAGAATTGCAATTTCTCTCCTGGAAAACAGTTTTCCTGTTGGCAATTACCTCAGCAAGAAGATTTTCGGAGATACAGGCCCTCATGGCGGTACCTCCATTTCTCATTTTTCATCAGGACAGAGTTTCTTTAAGAACCAATCCTTCATTTATGCCAAAAGTGATATCCAGGGTGTCTCTAAATCAAGCAATTCACCTGCCTACCTTCTTCCCTAATCCTCAAAATAAAGGAGAAAGGCTGCTGCACACTTTGGACCTACACAGACAACTGCGCTACTACTTGGACAGAACAAAGGTCAACAGAAAGCCTGACCAACTATTTGTAGCATACGCTGCTGGAGTACAAGGAAAGGCAATTTCCAAACAAACAATTTCAAAATAGATTGGACATTGCATCAGATTCTGTTATTCCTTCCATGGAAAGGGTGTGCCAGCCGATATCAGGCCACACTCCACCAGAGCTATAGCCACCTCCACAGCCTTTCTAAGAGGGGTGGCTACAAAGGACATTCTAGAAGCTGCTACATGGAGCTCCGTGCATACATTTTCCAAGCACTACAACCTGCCTTTATATTCCAGATCCCGAGCAGGCTTTGCTTCGGCAGTCCTGCAGGGTATTTTAGCTACACCATCTTTATCTTAGAGCCTACCACCCCCAGCTTGGCTATGGTATTCAACCCATATGCAAGGACTGCAGTTGCATTCTTGAAGGACATAGTACAGTTTTGTACCTACCATAAATGTAGATGTCCGATAGATATGCAACTGCAGTCAGGTTTTCCCTCCCTCCTACCCCTCTGTATATTGGGTCCACTTCCCTCCTTTTCTAATTAGCTGGGAATATCTGTTATGGTGTATCTGTTTATTACTGTTGTGTATGTCTGGAATTTTTTATCCAGTTTCTAAATTTAGCCTTCCTTGGAGGGCACCTGGCATCTGGGGCAAGAAACACTGAGGAAGATGGCGTCGGCTGATGCTTTTATACCCCAGCCGCTTTGACGTAGGGGAGGAGGCGACATCAGCTGACGCCGGACCCAGACTTTGGAATCCGGCCGACCGAAGGGCTGCCTGAGGCAGGACAACCCATATGTAAGGACTGCAGTTGCATATCTATCGGACATCTACATTTATGGTAGGTACAAAACTGTACTTTTCTGTTATCTCAGCTGAAAAGCAAAATGTCACAACCTGAACAACCAGACTTGGAGTTGCAGGATTTGTTGCATAGTGCAGAGCAAGTGGGTAAACATACCTTGCAATGAGGTTTTGATGCTTTAGAGGCCTCTTGTAGAGCTGCTGTTACAGGATCAGTCATACGTAGACATGCTTGGCTCAAAGAGCAAACATTACCAGATCACGTCAAAGCTAAATTACTAGATGCACCTCTTCAAAAAGATGTATTGTTTGGTGTTAAAGCTGAGGAAGTGTTAAAGAAAATGGAGGAAAAGGCAAAATCAATGCAAACCGTGAAAGATTTCCTACAGGTACAACCGCCATGTTTCAGTAGAAATTGGCCTTCAAAAAATTGGTCCTTTCCAGCCACGGACAGACCTCAAAGAGGTAGATAAAGGCGCCCGAGAGGTAGAGGGCAATCCCAAGGATCGTTTAGAGGCAGACAATGGCAAACACCTACTCCAAGAGGGGGTGAGGATAGTTCACAGCCATTCAGAAAACAGACACAATGACTTCCCCCTTTGCATGCCAAGCAAGGCTCAAATGGCAGCACCTTTAGGCGGAAAACTGGCATTATTTTCGAAAAATTGGCATATTGCCACAAAAGACAAATGGATCCTGGATATTATAGACAGAGGCTACAGATTCCACTTTCACACCCTTCCAAAAATGAGAGGCATGCCAAACCTGCCACACAATCAAAAGGCAGAGGCAAAAAAACAAATTTCAGATCTCATGGACATGAAAGCTATTCAAGAGGTACCTGCACAAGAACAGGGTCAAGGTTTTTTTCCAGACTATTCCTGGTACCAAGGAAGGGCAAAGATTGGAGGCCTATTTTGGACCTATCCATCCTAAACACATATTTACTCGTACCAAAGTTCAGGATGCTCACATTACAGCAGCTTCTTCCCATGCTGGGCAAGGAGTCTTGGCTGGTAACATTGGACCTCAAGGAGGCATACCTGCATGTCGAATCAGACAAGATTGCAGAAGATACCTCAGATTTCTTGCAGGTTCATCCCATTATCAATTCTCTGCATTGCCCTTTGGCTTATCTACTGCACCCAGAGTGTTCACGAAATGCCTGGCACCAGTAATTGCCTTCTGCAGACTTCAAGGGATACAAATATACCCATATCTGGACGACTGCCTGATCCAAACGGACAGCAAACACACACTTCTGAAACACCTGGCGTTTGTAATAATGTTGTTGAAATCTCTGGGATACACAGTCAACAAAAAGAAGTCAAGACTAATACCCTCTCAAACAATAATTTTCCTGGGTGCCAGCTTGGATACAAACACCCAGATGGCTTACCTCACGCCAGAGAAACAAGGACAATTAACTCAATACTTCAGAAAACAGGCAACCTTCATCAGGCTGACCGCAAGGAAAATCCTGCAGGCTCTGGGATTCATGGCATCTTGCATCCTGCTAATCCCATGTGCAAAGCTGCATATGAGGAAACTTCAATGGTACTTAAAAAAACGTATGGTCTCAACACAGCCACAGTTTGGAAGCAATCATACCACTGATTCCATGTCTTCAAAAGGAATTTCTGTGGTGGGCTCAAGCATGCCAAAGAAACATAGGTCTCCCATTCTGCAAGCCTCAAGCAAATCAAGTCATCACAACAGACGCCTCTGACTACGCCTGGGGGGCGCACATGACAGATCGGTGCATTCAGGGCAAATGGTCCCAAAAAGGAAAACAACCTACACATCAATCAAAAGGAAATGCTAGCAGTAATAAATGCTATTATGGCTTTCAAAGACCTACTGCATCCAGGGCAACTATTGATAAGAACACACAACACCACAAGTGATGTGGTACATAAACAAACAGGGAGGAACTCATTCATATCCCCTGTGCAGACTAGCCATGTCCCTTTGGAACGCGGCTCTGGAATTGCAATCCAACTTCAAGCACAATTCCTGCCAGGGAAGGAAAACACACTGGCAGACAACCTGAGCAGAAATATGACCGATCCACACGAATGGAAGTTGCATCCTCAAGTTTTTACAATGATAATTCAAGCATGGGGAAGGCCAGACATAGATCTCTTTGCCACCCACAGAAATTACCAATTGACAAAATTCTGCTCAAGGACCTTTCATCCACAGGCCTGGAAAGTGGACGCGCACTCAGTTGGACAACAATGACAGTTTATGCCTTTCCACCTCTTCCACTACTGGCCAAAGTTCTGTTAAAAGCCAGAGCAGACAGACCAAAGATGATTCTCATTGCTCCAGACTGGCCAATACAACACTGGTACCCACTCCTGAGGAGCCTGACGCATTCCCCACCATGGATCCTGCCTCTAATGCCTCTTCTACTGACTCAGCACAACTTCAATACTCTTCACAGTCAGCTGAAAATACTCAATCTAGCCGCATGGAGGATTCCTTAAATTCACAGCAGACCCTACTCTCCAAGGAGGTGCAGGATGTCATTTTGGAGGCCAGAAGGCCTTCTACTAGAAAAGCCTACTCCGCAAAATGGAAACGGTTTTGTGTCTGGAATCAGAAAAAGGGTCAGAATCCTGGAATACTGAATTTACCTCAAATACTACAGTACCTAGCCGAGCTGCTAGGCAGTGGACTTTCATTCTCCTCCATCAAAATCCATGCCTCAGCCATTTCTGCAGAAAACAACCCTGATCCTCCTTCATTCTCTCACCCTCTCTTAAGACAGTTCCTCAGAGGGGCTAAGAATATAAAACCCCCAAGGAAACAACCAGTACCTGCTTGGGACCTCAATTTCATTCTAGAAAAACTAACCCTGCCTCCTTTTGAGCCAGCTGCTTTAACAGATCTGCAATATTTGTCATGGAAAACAGCCTTCCTTCTAGCTATCACCTCAGCACACAGGGTTTCGGAACTACAAGCCCTCATGGCTGTGCAGCCTTTCATCATTTTCCATCAGGACAGTGTTTCCTTACGAACCAATCCTTCATTTATGCCAAAGGTAGTATCCAGGGTAGCCTTGAATAAGGCTATCCACTTACCTACCTTTTACCCTAATCCACAAAACAAAGGGGAGAGGCTACTACATTCCTTGGACATTCACAGACAGCTCCATTATTATTTGGACAGAACAAAGCCTTTCAGAAAATCAGAGCAACTCTGTGTCCTATGCTACAGGTGCTCAAGGGAAGCCTATTTCCAAACAGACAATCTCAAAATGGATAGCCCACTGCATACGCTTTTGTTACTCTTTTCATGGTAAAACTGTACGTACAGGCATCAAATCTCACTCCACAAAGGCCACAGCTACCTCTGCAGCTTTCCTCAGGGGGGTTCCTACCAAAGATATTTTGGAAGCAGCCAATTGGAGTTCTGTTCATACTTTCTCCAAGCACTATCACCTACCATTATACTCCAAAACTAGAGCGGGCTTTGCCACTGCAGTCTTGCAGGGCATCCTGGCTCCACCTAGCTCCACTTAGTGCGTACCACCCCTTTATTAGCTTTGGGATTCTACCCATCTATTATGACTGCAGCTGTATGCACGATGAACATAGTACAGTTTTGTACCTACCATAAATGTAGATGTTCGAGTGCTAATACAGCTGCAGTCCAGGTTTCCCTCCCTCCTTCCCCTCTTGGGACAGGCCTTATGGCTAACACCTCCCCATACAACCTCATTGGGGTATTCTTTTATGGTGTATTTGCTTGCAACTACTGTTTTTTGATTATATTGCATTTGCTTTATTACATAAATTTATGTTTTGCCTTCCTTCTGGGGGCACCTGACATCTGGGGCAAGAAAAACTGAAGAAAATGGTGTTGGCTGGTTCTTTTATACCCCTGTCGCACTGACGTCAGGGAAGAAGCGACGACAACCGACGCTGGACCTAGACTTTGGAATTCGTCCGACCGAGGACCCGCCTGACGGCAGAAGAACCCATCTGTTATGACTGCAGCTGTATTAGCACTCGAACATCTACTTTTATGGTAGGTACAAAACTGTACTTTTTCTTTCCAAATTTCCAAAATAAAGGACAATACAGACTTCATTGTCTGGATGTTCACAGACAATTACGCATTTACTTAAATAGAACAGCAGATCTTCGAAAATCTGACCAACTTTTTGTTTCCTTTGCAAAATCTTGTGTGGGCAAGCTAGTTACTAAGGTAACCTTAGCTGGATGGATTTTGCAGTGCATTCTCCTAGCTTGCAAAAGCTCTTGTCGTCCTGAGCCCCTGAGAGTACGAGCCCATTCTACCCGATCCATGGCCTCTTCTGCTGCCTTCTGGTCAAAGGTTTCCTTGGATGACATTTGCTCGGCAGCAACTTGGGCTTTCTCTCATACCTTTATTACACACTACAAATTGGATTTGATCTCCAGAGGACGTGCATCGTTTGGCTCAGCAGTGCTTCAGAATATCCTTCCATAAGGGCCTCCCAAGTTATTGGTAGCTGGGGACTCTGTCCCACAGGTTGCAGAGCAAATGAAGTTAACTACTTCAGATAAAGAAGTTATTATGTACTCACCATAATGTTCCATCTGAGTAGGTAACTTCATTTGTCTGCAACCGACCCGCCCTCCATCCCTTGCACCCTTAGTTCGTTATCTAAGAGTCAGGCTATGGCTTCCTTTCATGGACGTCATTGTAACAGTTTGGAACCACTCTTAGGTTATGGAATTCCGTATTGTCCTTTGGCAAACTCGATCTGAGGGTTAGAGGGAGATGGCAGGGCATTATGGGTAGGGGAGGAGCTTGGAGCTTGGATCTATTAGCATGGAAAGCTGCCGGCTCGGATCCGATACCCACAGGTTGCAGACAAATGAAGTTACCTACTCAGATGGAACGTTATGGTGAGTACATAACTTCTTTTTTTATTGGCCATTTTGGGCTAATTTCTCTCTCTAATTTTTCTGATATAAAAAATGGATTTGCGTGTTTTTTGTGTTTGTATAAGCTCAGTGGATCCTGCCCAGGTGTCCTGCAGAGACCTACAACACCAGAGAGACAAAAGGAGAGACTTTGGAGTGTTTAAGTACCGTTATTTTTTTCTTGTTGCTTATTGCTATTTCCGCCTAAACGCTCGTTTCTGGTGTTTATTGCTTCTCATAACGGTCATTTTACACTGACATTGCATATATTTATGCCTGCACTTTAAAATTCATTTTTTGGTGTAAATTGTATTTTTAACTGTTACTGGCTTCCCACTCAAGTGTGACAGCCATTACTGCACTACAGAAGAGTTTTTACATTTGTTTCTACTGTTTTCTGGAAAAAAAAAACAAAAAAACAAAACAAATCTTGCTATTTTCCCACCTTACTAAACTAGAAAAGTCCAGTTTCAGATACCTGCCGATACCTGGACTGTGTTTAAGCTTCTGTGTTTGGCCATACCTTACTTGGGCAAAAAGGAAGTTCTTCGTTCACCAGTGAGAGTGGGGAGCTCTGAACAGCCTACCTGTCCCTGGAGGAGTGGTTTCTGCCCAGAAACTGTAGTTTTATTGGCCATTTTGGGCTAATTTCTATTTCTGTAATCTTCCTGATATAAAAAACGCATCTGCGCGGTTTTGCACGCCGGGCAGCGCCGGTTAGCTAGGATTAAACTGTTCCCAACTCCACAAAGTCTACTCTTCAGTTTTTCCCTTGGAACTAGACAAACCTTCAACTTTAGCACTCAGCCCATTCATTTTACAGCCCAGCACTTGCTTAAAAGTCATAACAAACACTAAATACCCCTAGCACTAGCCCTGGCACTAGCCTCCATTATACTGTCCAGAAGGACAAGGCTATCTATTCATCCCCACCAGTCAATCAGAAAAACAGCTCACTATACCTATTCAGGCATGTCCAAAAGGCAGTTTCCAGTGTACTCTCCAGTCCAACTGGTGAATCTGGGCATTTTGAGGCAATGTTACAAATGCCTCATGTACACAGACAACCATCTCCTCCTACCATCAAACACCAATATATGCGAGAGATGCAATTATACAGCCAGACTGTAGGCAAAGCTCTCTCAACCCCAGACTGTAACTGACTGTCAAGAGGAGAAGGGTAATACTTGCAACACACCACCAGTCTCACATAGACCCAACAAACCAACACAGGCAAATAACACACACAAATACATAAAAAACATACTCAGACTCTAAATAAAAATCTGCAAAAGCAACAGAGACCTCCAAAGCAGACATCCAAGCAACCTCCACAACCCATCACCAAACATGAAACGCATATTTCACATAATCAGTGTGCCATGCAGTCACAGCCCTTAAGGCAAAATAACGTACCTAACACACTAGTGATAAGCGACTCTATAGTCAGGCACACTAATGTCCCACTAACTAGGCTGGACAAGGAGAAGGTTACAGTTAGCTGCCTGTCTGGTGCCAGAATCTGCCACATAACACAAGCACTCAGGTCACTCCAGACAAGTACAAATACGACTTTTTCATTGTACATGTTGTTGTGAATGACCTGAGATGTACCTCCCTGGACTACATGAAAAGAGACCCGGAAGAGCTCTCTGATCTCGTAGCCCAGGCAGTTATGACCCTGACCCTGAGTAGCATCCTGCCCTCACCAAGAATGATGCCACAGTATAAAGAAAAAATTATCAACTTTAACAATTGGCTAAGTTTCTGGTGTCATTCAAAGGGGATCCAGTATCGGTCTGCCTGGGATGACATGCTCGACGAGCCACGTTGCTTCACAAGAGATGGCTTGCACTTGTTACCCTTAGGCTTTTGAATACTGGCAAAGGCTCTTGCTGCCCCCATAGTGCCTTTTTTAGGCAAGGCTCAAAAGACAAACCCACCACTGTAAGTAGCACAAGTAACCAAAAACTGAGGGTAATGCTACTCAACAGCAGAAGTCTAAACCTCAAAATGCACATACTCAAGGCACTCCTCAGTATGGAGAACATCGATATCTGTGCAGTAACAGAAACCTGGTTTAAGGCTCCAGAGAGCACCCTAGCACTACCAGGCTATAACTCATACCATACCTTTCAGCCACAGAACCTGGACTGAAACATAAAAGGCGGGGGTGTATCCATATTCGTCAAGGATACTCACACCTCCAGGTTAGTGGCGCAGCACGATGCATCAGAGATCATCCAAGTGCAACTAACAACTGGGAAAACTGCAGTCCAAATTGTAGCTTGCTACAGATCACCCACTATGACCTAGGACCCCCATTCCGCATTTCTGGGGAGACTGGGAAATATGAAGGTCCTACCAAATACCCTAATACTGGGTGATTTCAACTACCCAAACATTAACTGGGAGAACTACTAGAGTACTAACTCCCTTGCCCAACGCTTCCTAGACTTTATAAACTCAAATGCCCTGGATCAACTAGTCAACACCCCCACCAGATGGAACAACATATTAGACCTGGTCATCACCAACATGGGCAACCGGTGTTCCACACCTGACGTCAATCCCTCACTGGTTAGCTCAGACCATAGACTGATCACTCTGGATATTCACATTCCGCCCCCAACCCCAATCAAGTAAACCACCATGAAAAACTTTTCAAAAGCAAATTTCACGTTGCTTAAGACTGAGGTGGAAAGGTTCACAGCCCCCACGCCAATGGACAGTGCTGTCCAAGCTGCTGAAACCTATACAAAGGCACTCTATGATCATCTGCAGGAATGCATGGATTGTGCTATCCCAAGTAAAACCAAGACTCACTCCTTCGAGAAAAGTAAACCAGTCTGGTGGACCCCTGCCATAAACAGGCTCTAAAATAGGAGGAGGAAGCTAGTACAGATGAGCAAAATCCCTAGAAGGAAAGGCATCCATGATCAGTATCAGCAGTAAACTACGATCCCTCATTAAATCATCCAAGGCTAGCTTCGACAGAAATTGCCAAGGACTCCAAAGATGACCACAAAGCGTTCTTTAGCTATGTCAAGAACCTAAGTGGAAACTCTCAGATCTGCTCTGAGTTGTTGCAGAATGGCACATAATGAACCGACTGATATGCCAACATTTTGGCAGACCGGTTCAGTGCAACCCTCACACCTTTCTCACACCCTAAAGGGCAAATAACCATAACAGAAGAATGCAAGGCCCCAGCAATCACCGACACACAGGTTAAAGCAGCCCTATTCAAAGCCAAAAACACAGCCTCAATGGGACTGGACAGTGTCCTAAGCTGTGTCTTATAAGAGCTCCAAAATGAGCTAACACCTCACCTAAACACACTGTTTAACCTCAGCCTCTCTATAGGCTATGTACCCACAGAGTGTCGCACAGCGACAGTTATCCTACTCCACAAAGGTGGCGCCACAACGGACCCCAGGAACTACCACCCTATAAGCCTGACTAGCCTGGTCTGCAGGGCTATCGAGTGTATCATCATGAAGCTCATTAACAGAGACATTGGGAACCTCCAAACTTTGGACCTCCCCCAGTTTGGCTTTGTTAAGGGCAGCTCATGCTTCCTAAACCTGGTGGATTTATTTGAGACAGTTACCAAGGCATTAGATGAGGGTAAGGAGGTTCACACAGCCTACCTAGACCTTGCAAAGGCTTTCGACACCATTCCACATTCTGGTATTCTAGACAAATTCACCAACCTGAACATTAATCCCTACGTCACAAGATGGGCTACAAATTGGCAAACGGCCAGAACCCACAGGGTGAGAATTGCAGACTCTAGGTCCTACTCTAAACCTGTTACAAGTGGTGTCCCCCAGGGCTCAGTCCTAGGACCCCTCCTATTCGGTATATACTTCTCAGAGGTACAGGCAAGCACAGGAGGACTTTGGCTGACCAAGTTCGCAGACTACTGCAAACTAGGGGCCATAATTGATTCTCCGGCTGATACAGACACCCTCCAGAAGGGTATCACTGAGATGGATACCTGGTGTCAAAACCATGGACTCAAGCTGAATGCCAAAAAGTGCATAGTCATCCCCTTTGGAAAAAACGAAGTACCCGAGAAATACCGCATAGGTGGTAGTCCCCTAAATACAGAAAAACGTAATAAGGGATTTGGGGACCCAAGTAGATAGCAATCTCTCCTGTGATAATCATATTGCCAAGGTGGTTAGAAAATCCTACGTGGCCCACCTAATCTCAAAAGGGTTCTCATCTAGAACAAAGGAGGATGTCCTTCAAGGATGCATCTGCAGTCATAACATATGGGTTGTCCTGCCTCAGGCAGCCCTTCGGTCGGCCGGATTCCAAAGTCTGGGTCTGGCCTCGGCTGATGTCGCACTTTCCCCGACGTCAGAGCGTCTGGGGTATAAAAGCATCAGCCGACGCCATCTTCCTCAGTCTTTCTTGCCGCGCGGTGCCCGAAGCAGAAGCAGTTCGCAAGTGCCGATCGGCCAGCTCCTTTGATTCAGCTACCGAAGACTTCGAAAAAGCTAAGTACCCCGTTGGGGAGTCTTTCTTGCCTCAGCCGATGTCAGATAAAGTAAATAATTGTTTAACTTGTGGGAAACAAATACCTCATAAGGATTTCCACTCTTACTGTCTCCCTTGCTTAGGCCCAGACCACGACGTCTCAGCCTGCTCTGCCTGTGCTTCCTTCAACCGACGAACGCTTAGGCGTCGGTCGGAGTTTGCAGAGGAATACTTTGGGGCTAACTTTGCATATATAATGCTGTCGGATACTCCGACTTCACATGTAGTTAAAAAACGGAAGGACAAGGACCGACCCTCGCGGCCCGTGGTTGCGGCTGAAACCTCGGTCCGGCCTACCGCGAGTGTCACTGTTTCGGCTGAAACAGAGTCCTCGGTACTTCATGTTACCGAATCCTTACAACCGACTACCTCGGCCTCGGATGCTCCGGCCGAGTCGGTTATCGAACTACCTACGGAAACCGGTGTCCAGGACATGTCCGACACCATTCCTTTAGACAAGTCCACCCCTGCACGTGGTGCAGCCAGACCCCCTGCATCCATGTCCATTAAGGCCTTCTCTAGGGCTAAAGCTGCTAAACTTGCCAAAGCTTTGCCTCCCAAGTCTACCTCTGAGGCCTTCCACCAGCACTCAAATTCTCAGCCTAGCAGAGGACCTTATCTCCTTAATTAGAGGTTCTCAACCTCACCCGGACAGGGGCTCTCTTCCACCTCCAGACAAAAGGCCCAGGGTTGAGCCATCTGACCCCCACTCTTCAGATGAGTCTACGGATGAATCTGTGTTGTCACAGCACCAGCAGGAGGCTTATTCGGCCTACAAGGATTCTGATGCTGAAGAATCCATTCCTTCGGCCTCCCCTCCTGAAGAGTTTTCTTTTGGTGAGACGCTGCATTCTATGAGAGAGCATTTCCAATGGCAGGGCCATGAATTTTCTGATTCCAGAAAAAGAATTAAGGACCTTTTTACATTTACCTCAGCATAGGCCTTTGGCTATACCTCCTGTTTTGAATGTTATTGATGATGTGTACTCTGATGTTAGTACAGCCCCTGATTCTCTCCCTCCAGCTCCTGCCAAACCTGATGGGTACTACAGGGTTCCGGATTCTCATTTTCACCTGTACAAGGCCCACACTGCAGACCCAGAAACCATTTCACAGGGCCCTAAAGGGGTTGCAGCTGCCACTGCTAAAAATCCTTTACCTTCTGAAAGGGAATCTAGAGCTTTAGAGCGATGGGGAAAGAAAGTTTATACTTCTGCAACTCTTTCTATGAGGGTATTAAATTGTCAATTCCATATGATTCAGTACCAAGAGTATTTGTTAGATTAATTGAATTGTATAAGAAACTTTCCTCCTCTGAGCCCCTTGACTGAAAATCTCTTCAGGATCTGGTACATAACTCACAGCAGGTTAGCAACCATTTTCTGCAATGTGGCTATGATGCACTGGAAGCTTCATGTAGGTCAGCAATGACAGGGGCAGTTATACGAAGGCATGCCTAGTTGAAGGAACAATCTCTACCTGACCATGTTAAAGCTAAGCTCCTGGATGCTCCAGTGGAAAAACAAAAATTATTTGGTTCCACGGCCCAGGAGGTCTTGAAGTTTGAAGAAAAGGCAAAATCTGTGCAAACAGTCAAGGACTTTCTGCAGGTACAACCACAGAGATTCAGCAGAAATTGGCCTACTAAGAATTGGTCCTTTCCAGACTCAGACAGATCACAGAGAGGAAGGAACAGGCGTACCAGAGGTAGAGGGCAAGCTAGAGGCCACTACAGAGGCCGTCAGTGGCAGCCACCCAACCAGAGAGGTGGTGCAGGTACAGCAACAACAACTGCTACACCAGGACAAACACAATGACTTAATTTTGACTCCGCCGACCAGGGCTCAATTAGAAGCACCTTTGGGCAGAAAGCTTTCTTTATTTTCAGAAAATTGGCATTACATTTCCAGGGACTCATGGACTCTTCAAATAATAGACAAAGGATACAGGTTCCATTTCCACACATTGCCAAAAAGACAAGGAATGCCAGACCTGCCACCAAATCAGAGGGCCGAGGCTTTGAAGCAAATCACCAAATTACTACAAATGAAAGCCATAGAGAAGGTTCCTCACTCAGAACAAGGCCAAGGTTTTTATTCAAGGCTATTCCTTGTTCCAAGAAAAGAAAATCAATGGAGGCCTATTCTCGATCTGTCCGCACTGAACACTTACCTCATTGTGCCGAAATTCAAGATGCTGACCCTACAGCAGCTCCTTCCCATGCTGGGCAAGGAGTCTTGGCTGGTGACTCTAGAGCTCAAGGAGGCATACCTGCATGTCCCCATTCGACAAAGTTGCAGAAGACACCTCAGATTTCTTGCAGGATCAGAGCATTATCAATTCTCAGCATTGCCCTTTGGCTTATCTACTGCGCCCAGAGTGTTCACGAAATGCATGGCATCAGTAATTGCACACTGCAGACTTCAGGGGATTCAAATCTACCCATATCTGGACGACTGCCTGATACAAGCGGACAGCAAGACAAAATTGTTAAAGGACTTGGACTATGCCATCCAGCTACTACAGGCCTTGGGATACACAGTCAACATCCAAAAATCAAGACTTGTGCCATCCCAAAGGATAACCTTTTTGGGTGCAGATCTGGATACAACCACCCTAATGGCTTTTCTCACAGAAGAAAAACAGAAACAACTTCCAGATTACTTCAAGAATCTGACAAGACAAACTCAGCTAACTGCAAGTAAAATCCTGCAGGCCCTGGGTTTCATGGCATCCTGCATAATACTGATCCCACAAGCCAGGCTACATATGAGAAGATTGCAATGGTACCTAAGGAGTGTATGGACTCAGCACAGTCACAGCTTAGAAACTCTGATTCCAATCATACCTTGCCTTCAGAAGGAATTCCTGTGGTGGGCTCTAGCCTGCCAGACAAACAGAGGGTTGCCCTTCGTCAAACCAAAAGCAAATCAAACCATCACCACGGACGCTTCGGACCGAGGTTGGGGAGCACACATGGAGGACAAATGTATCCAAGGGCTATGGTCTCAAGGGCAGCTGCAAATGCACATAAACCAAAAGGAAATGCTGGCAGTCATACATGCAATCGAGGCTTTCAAACCTTTCCTTTAACAAGGCCACCTGCTAATAAGGACAGACAACACCACAGTCATGTGGTACATAAACAAGCAAGGAGGCATGCATTCCTACCCTCTATGCAGACTGGCTATGAATCTATGGGATCTTTGTTTGACACTCAATATACAACTACAGACCCAGTTCGTGCCAGGGAAAGACAATACTCTGGCAGACAGCTTAAGCAGAACTACCATGGATGCACACGAATGGATGCTGCACCCAGACATCTTTTTACTTATAACACAGACATGGGGAAGGCCCGAGATGGATCTATTCGCCTCACCCCACAACCATCAACTGAAATTTTTTGCACAAGGACATACCATCCACAAGCATGGAAGGTGGACTCTCTTTCATTCAGCTGGAAAGCCCAAAAAGTCTATGCTTTCCCACCAATCCCATTAATGTCCAAGGTTTTACTGAAGATCAGGGCAGAACAGCCAAAAGTGATTCTGATAGCTCCAGACTGGCCAAGGCAGCATTGGTACCCACTGTTGAAGAGCTTATCACAGACGAAACCGTGGCCTCTCCCATTATGGCCTCTTCTTCTGACGCAGAACAATTACAAGATCCTGCATCCCAACCTAAAGACCTTGCAGCTAACTGCCTGGAGAATACCATAACTTCTTCCAAGGACAGCCTATCCCAGAGGGTAAAGGACATTATTATGGAAGCTCGCCGCCCTTCCACAAGGAAGGCATACTCAGCAAAATGGAAAAGATTTCTCAGTTGGAACACAACAAAAGGCCTTGATGTGACAGTGATGAGCATGTCACATATACTGGAATACTTAGCAGAATTGTTCCACAATGGCCTGTCTTATTCTTCCATTAAAATACATGCCTCAGCAATTTCAGAAGAATACAATGTAAATCCTTCTGTCTTTTCGCATCCTCTCAAGACAATTTCTCAGAGGGATCAAGAACATCAATCCTCCAAGGAGACCACCTTTACCTACTTGGGACCTTAACTTTGTGCTGGAAAAACTAACACTCCCTCCATTTGAACCAGCAGCAACGGCCGATCCACAGTATCTATCCTGTAAAACTGTATTCCATTCCTTCTGGCCATAACTTCAGCAAGAAGAGTATCTGAGTTACAAGCTTTGATGGCAGCGCAGCCATTTCTTATTTTTCATCAGGGCAGAGTTTCATTAAGAACCAACCCAACCTTTATGCCAAAGGTGGTATCTAGAGTATCCTTGAACCAAGCAATTCATTTGCATACTTTCTTCCCAAATCCACAAAATAAAGGGGAGAAACTTCTACACACTCTGGATATCCATAGACAATTACTCTACTATTTGGACAGAACTAAAAGTTACAGAAAGACTGACCAGCTAAAGCAATTTCCAAACAGACAATCTCAAAATGGATAGGAAATTGCATTCGCTTTTGCTACTCCTTTCATGGAAAGACTGTTCCTGTGAATATTAGGCCTCATTCCACGAGAGCCACAGCCACCACTACAGCCTTCCTAAGAGGGGTGGCTACCAAGGACATTTTAGAAGCTGCTACATGGAGCTCAGTGCATACTTTTGCCAAGCATTACAATTTACCCTTATACTCCAGATCCAGAGCAGGTTTTGCTACTGCAGTCCTGCAGGGTCTCTTAACTACACCATCATTTTCTTAGTACCTCCTCCCACAGATTGGCTATGGTATTCTACCCATATGTTATGACTGCAGATGCATCCTTGAAGGACATAGTACAGTTTTGTACCTACCATAAATGTAGATGTCCGATAGGTATGCATCTGCAGTCAGGTTTACCCTCCCACCTTCCCCTCTGTGGTTTTCCTAGGGTGCTTACCCCTTCATTAACTAGCTGGGGGAATCTGTTAATATATATATATATATATATATATATATATATATATATATATATATATATATATATATATATATATATATTTTTTTGCATTATGTCTGCAATTTTTTGGCATTTTCTCCAAATTTATCCTTCATAGAGGGCACCTGGCATCTGGGGCAAGAAAAACTGAGGAAGATGGCGTCGGCTGATGCTTTTATACCCCAGACGCTCTGACGTCGGGGAAAGTGCGACATCAGCCGAGGCCAGACCCAGACTTTGGAATCCGGCCGACCGAAGGGCTGCCCTGAGGCAGGACAACCCGTATGTTATGACTGCTGATGCATACCTATCGGACATCTGCATTTATGGTAGGTACAAAACTGTACTTTATTGTGCCTCTATACTCATCACTTATTAGACCCATTATAGAATACAGTGCCCCATTTGGGATGTACCTTACAAGACAGCTGGAAAGACTACAAAAGTACCTCACCAAGAGGATTACTGGCCTTAAACAGATGGACCTATGCAGCCCGAGTAAAGAAACTCCAGCTGTACTCTGTTGCATACCGCTTACTCAGGGATGATCTCTGCTTGACCTACAAGGTCATGTCTAACCCAGAATTGATGGATATGCTCCACCTAAAAAAAAAAACAAATACCTGAGAGCCACATGCTCTAGGGATATAAACCTTACCACATTGATAAATAGGACATGCTGGAGGGATAGATTCCTGACCCAGAGACTCCCCATGCTTTGGAACAAGATTCCAATACACAACAGGCAGAGCCCCCTCACTAGCACTCTTCAAGAGAAACCTTGACGGGTGGATGGGAAACAGAAAATTTACCCATGGGATCACTGCAGTGGCTCTGTTGGACAGAGGCGCTGGCAACTAATGGCTCTGCTGGTCAGAGGCACAAGGAACTAATCTAAGTGGGTGGTGAAAGCCAACACACTCTGGCTAGGCTTATAAATGCCCTTGGGCAGATAGCCTAGTACTTACCTATGAACCTAAGTTTTTGGAGCCATCTCTACACCTCTGGGCCTTGGCATGGGTTAGTTCGGCTCAGACTTCGTCCTTGGGGGAGTTCTCCTCAAAGCAGGGAGGGAAGGACTACAGTCCAAATTCTTGCCCTTTTGTATCCGGGGTCCTATTCCTCTCCTGGGGGAAGGCTGCCTTTGAAGTCATGGAGAGAGCCTTGTCTGCTTCCATGACAGTGATGATTCCCTTCCCCTTGGATCCTTGGTCTGCAGGCTTGCCTACTGTTTGCTTGGACTCTTATCTGTGCTCTCCACAGGGACAGCTGGTATGAAACCCCAGGCTTCTCAGCAGGGTGCTTTGACTTCTTCTGATACCTCCCTAGCGCATCCTACTGAGGAGAATACTAATAAGAGAACATGCAAGAGGAAGGACTTGGGTCCCTCAGAGGACTCCATCACCGAAGATGCAGTTTGATGAAAATGAAGGGTCCCCATGGTCACCTCTTGAAGATGTCCGGTTTGGAGACATTCTTGAAATCCTGAAGCAGAGAGGTGGCTGGAAGTCCAGCAACCCTTCATGCGAGGAGTCTGTATTCTTGGGTGCATTTGGTACCAGCCTGTCTACCACCTGGGTGACTCCACCCACCAATGAGCTTGTAGAGTTGATCTCTCAGTGGGCATGGAAGGCCCCATATACCATTGAACAAGTCCCCGGAGTCCAGATAAAAGTATGACTGCACCAGAAGACAAACAGTTCTGGGCAAAAGGGGTTCCTATTGGTGCCATGGTTGTGGCGGTGGCCACAAAAAAACACTACAAAGAGAGTTTCATTGTCCGTCCACCAAACAAGAGTCTTGGCAAATGAGCAACCTTCACCTTAAGATCTCTGAACTATTTGGCACATTTTACCAGGTTACAGAGATAGCTGATTAAGGAACTCTCCGACACCCTTTCAGGATCCATTTCTGTTAAGGTACAGGCATCTGTGACTTCTCATTTGGCTTCCTTGCAATCAGTCCATTTCTTCCATGAGGCTAATTTTGCATGTGGCTGAAAGAATCTCAAGGGCAGCGGGTTCTGGTGTTTCCATTAGGAGGCGCACCTGGATGCACTTATGTGACTTTGCAGAGCCCTTCAAGTTTTCATTCATCAATGTTCCCTTTGACAGTACATCTTTGGCTCCAAAGTTAAAGATACGTTATCCAGGTGTGAAAAGGACAGAAAGACCCTGTCTGCTGTGGGTGTACATTTTTCCACATCTCAAAGATCCTTTTCCAGGAATCAACGAGGTACTGGAAAAATGTGGTTCAAGAAGTCCCAGGGCCCTTTCCAGGACACATGGAGGAGGTTCCCCCTAGGCATAGAGGGGGGAACTCCAGTGGTAGACGCTGCCTTCTTGGCAGAAGAGGCCTGCAAAGCCCCAAGGGTCCAGAAATTAGTTTGTTGATGGACCCTTCCAGCATTTCTGAAAGGAGGCCCGATTGTCCCCCTCTGGAGGCAATCGGGGGTAGTTAATTCCTGCACCAGAGAGCCTGGCTAGTGATAACAGATACATGGGTGCAGAGAATCATTTCCAGAGGTTATATAATACTCTTCTCTCTTACTTCCAATCTCAAGAAAAATCTCCAGTGTTCCACCCAGTTAGAGGGAACAAGCAGCAGTTTAAGTACAAAAGCTGTTAGAAAAATGTAATCCAAGAAGTCCTGCCAGACCAGATAGAATCTGAAACCTACTCGGGATTCTTTTTAGTGCCAAAGTAAACAGGGACTGGAGACCAATTTTGTTTCTCAGCAACTTGAACAAAGCTGTTCGCACAAAGTTACAGATGGGCACAGTTCAGTCCATTCTACCCTTTTTGGGCAAAGACAACTGGTTGTGCTAGATAGACCTTCAGGATGCGTACCATAACATAAAGATGAAAGGATGATCCAGAAGTTACTTAAATTTCTGGCTGGGAGGCAGTTATTACAAATTCAGAGTTCTGCCCTTTGGTCTCACCACAGCCCCCCAAGGGTGTTCACCAAATATATTGCAGTAGTGGCAACTCACTTGAGACTGCAGAAATCTGAGTTGTTTCCATATTTAGATGACTGTCTCATTATTGTCCATACCAGGCATCGGGTAGTAGAGGCAAAAGATCAGGTTCTTCAGACATGCTCTCATCTGGGGATAACCATAAACTACAAAAAGTCTCATTTGGAACCTACTCAAAGTTTTTGAAATTTATAGGAGCATTGTTCAACGCAAAGTTAATAGCAGCTTCAGTGCTTCCTCTAAGAGTTCAGACCTTAAGAACACGGGTCAGGAAAATAGTCTGCAGTACCAAGGTTTTAGCTAGCCACACAATGGTCAGTACTTTATCAACCTATGTCAACCCTGATACGTATTACTCAAACTTGCAAGAGAGAGCTTGGGAGGTGGACTCCATCATTGCGGATTCTACAAAGCTGTCCATTCATTCCCCCTCAGCCCAAGGCCATAGTGACCACGGATGCTTCCCAGTTAGGTTGGGGGGTATTATCTGGTGAAAACGGTCCAAGCACTTGGTCCCCCAAAGAGGCCTGTTTACATTTCAATGTCCTAGAGATGAGAGCAGTGCTTTTAGTGTTGCAGGCCTTTCAAGAAGCTCTCCCCTCTGGGATGATTGCAGTTCAAACTGATAACATATCAGTACTTTGTTACATCAACAAACACGGAGGGACCAGATCTTACCCCTTGTGTCGAAAAGCACTCAGTGTGTGGCAATGAGCGATTTCATCCAACCACTTTCTCATAATGTAGTCCAGGGAAATCCAGCATGATAGCAGACAAGCTGAGCAGGTGCATTCTTCTTCTTCTTCACGAATGATCCATCAACAAGAATGTGATGGATATGATTTTTCGTCATTGGGGTCAGCCTTTTTGCCCCTCCCCCCAAAAAAACAACAAATGCAGCAGCTACTTTAGCTTAACCCCACCCCCCCACAGGATGAGTCACTAAAGGGTGCTCTACTTCATGATTGGCACCCCCGAACTGCTTTATGCCTACCCACCAATCCTACTGATTTCCAAATTCCTGCAAAAAGCTACCATGTTGAAAAGCAAAGTTATCCTCATTCCACCCTTTTGGCCTCAACAAATTTGTTTCCCATTCATTTGGCCTCACTTACTCCACAAACAGTGGATTCTGGATCCATCTCCAGACCTCCTGTCTCATTCGACAGCCACGAGCCATCCAGACATGCCAAACCTCAGGCTGCCTGCCTGGCTTCTCCAATTCCATTAATAGCCAAGCAACCTATGCTCTCTTTCCCAGTCCATCTGATACTTTTATCTTCCCATAAACCATCTACTCATAAATTCTACTCCAGTAAATGGAGAAGATTTGCTTACTGGGCCCGTCAAAATAATGTTGATCCCTTTTCAGCTCTTTTGCATAGTATTCTAGAATTTTTAGCTTTACTTTTTAAAGGAGGAGCTAGCTTCTCCACAGTTAAAATCCCATGTGAAAATTTGATATTGCTGCCAATTGGACTTCTGTTGCCTCTCATAAATTCTGCAAAACTTTTTTTGCGATGCACTCTTCTGATTCTTTCTTTTAAGGATCCCACTCTCCCATGGAATCTGCAGCAACTTAATCAACCCCCCTTTGAACTTGCAGCTAAATTTCACCTTAAGTATCTTTCTTGGAAAACAATTTTTCTAGTAGCTATTACTTTTGCCAGAAGAATTTCAGAGATTCAGGCCTCATCTTCGAAACCACCTTACTTGATCGTCAAAAAAGAAGGGTCACCTTATGCAGTAATGCTTCCTTTCTCCCTAAAGTGGTTTCAGAGGCAAGTATTAATCAACCAGTATCCTTCCTCAAATTTACTAGCAAAGGTGAATACGCTTTACATTTATTGGATGTCCACAGGCAAATACATTTTTACCTACACAGAACAGAAAATATCAGGAAGACTGAAAAAATTGGGCATTACATTATTGAAACCATTACAGGCTCATTCAACTGTAACAATGTCTACTTCATCAGTATTCCAGTCTAGAGCTTCCATGGGTGACATTTGTGAAGCAGCAACTTGGGCTACTCCCCATAACTTTGTTACTTATTACAGACTGGATATGGTCTCCATAGGTAGGGCATCATTTGGTTCAGTAGTGCTCAGGAATTATCCTTCCTTGAGTCCACCCTGGGATTTAGGTAGCTGGGGCCTCTGTCTGTAAAGTTAAGGATAGAATGATAATTGACAACATCAGATAAAGAAGTTATGTACTCAGCATAACATTCCAACTGTGTTGTTAATTTTTATTTTTCCTCAAGTGCCCTCCCACCAAGCTCCTGCCGTAAAAACTCCCCGGAGAGCAATTGATGATGATCTTCATGTTTCACTGTTGCAGTCATCACATTGGGTTATCCTGCCAGGGGTAGCCCTCAGTCGGCCCGAATGCCAGACGCTTAGTATTTTTGCGTCGGTTTCTGTCGCTCCAGGACTAATGTCAGGTCAGTGGTATAAAATCGGGCAGCCAGTGCCATTACATCAGTCTTTCTTGCTGAGAAGCCCGAAGCAGAAGCAGTTCGCACGAGTGTTGGTTGGCCAATACCTGAGTTTTCATTCCGAGTTGAAGTCTTCTAAAGCTTAGTACCCGTAGGGGATCGATTTTTCTTGCTCTAACCGTTGTCAGAAAAAGTTAACAATTGTCTCGCCTGTGGAAAGCAAATACCACACCGAGACTTCCATGCTTACTGCGTCACCTGTTTAGGCCCAGACCACGACGTCCCCAGCTGTCACTTTTGTGCTTTGTTCAATGCCAGAACTGTACGTCATCGGGCCCTTATTGTAGGTAGATATTTTCGCGCTCAGTCCTCTAATTCTGATATGGCTTTGGTAAGCCATCCAACTACCGATCTTCCGAAAAAACGTAAGGTTAAAGACAGACAAGACTGCACAGGTCCAAAACTGTCGTCGACGTTAAGCTAGTCATCAGTTGTCCGGTCCTCAGTGAGGTGCTTATGCAGCCCCTGATGCCCGCTTCTGTGGATTAGCAGGGCACTACCGAGACCCTTTCAGAGTCCGGTATGCCGCAAGACTCTTCTTCGACTAAGGATCCTGAGGATGTCTCTACCTTGGATGTGTCCGGAGCTGCTGAGCAGGCACCGGCTTCTGAGGAAGTACTTTGCACTACCGATACTTGACACAGACTGACAACTTTTGCGTCTTCAGTTCTTTCTAAAACTACCGAGTTTCTAAGGCCCAGGGTATGAACCACACACAAAAAAACGACCCAAGCACAGGCACCTGCCTCGGTCTCAAATGCTTAAAATGCCGGAAGACGTTATTACACTTGTTAAGGAAAGCCAGCCTACCCCTTCCAAAAGAAAGAGACTTGTCCCCAGTAGTTTAATCTGAAAAGGAGTCCGATGACTCTGATGCATCTGAATATGAAGATATGCAACCCCTCTCTGCTCATGAGGATTTTGATGCAGACGAATCTATTCCTTCTGCCTCTCCACCTGACTATTTTTCATTTGGGGAAACCCTACATACTTTAAGGGAGCATTTCCAATGGGAATGTCAGGACTACCCGCAGTCAAAAAAAGAGACCCAGGGAATTCTTAGATCTACCACAGCACAGATCTTTGGCCATTCCTCCTGTCCTGGATGGTGTGGATGATGTTTTTATGGAATCCCGTTTGATTCCTGACACCCTTCCTCCTGCTCCCAGGAAACCTGACAGGTATTAGAGTCCCTGACTCTCACAAATTTCTTTTCAAAAATCCTACTGCTGACCCTGAGGTCATTTCTCAAGGACCTAAAGCAATCAAAGCAACTTCAGCAACGAATCCCACCTCTCAGATAGGGATTCCCGAGCATTAGACAGATGGGGTAAAAAAGTATACACCTCTGCTACTCTTGCTATTAGAGCATTAAATTGTCAGTTCCACATGCTGAAGTGTCAGCAATATACCATTGAACTCCTCAAACAAAAAATATCTTCTTTTCCTGCTTGTGCAGAAAATAAAGAATTACAAGAATTAATGCATTCTGCAAGTCACATAACTAAGCATATATTACAATGTGATTTTGACTCCCTAGAAGCATATTGCAGGGCAGCAGTCACTGGTTCTGTCCTTAGAAGGCATGGTTGGCTAAAGGAACAGACCTTGCTAGACCATGTCAAATCCAAATTATTGGACGCACCCTTGAACAAAGGCAACTTATTTGGCACCTAGGCAGAAGAGGTCTTAAAGATGCAAGAAAAAAACAAATCTATGCTGACCGTTAGACTTCTTACAGGTCCAGCCAGCAAGGTTCAGTAAGCATTGCCCCTTAAAGAACTGGTCCTTTCCTGCCCCCTCCAGGCCAGCTCAGCCCAGACCCAGGGAAAGCAGACCCCCCCCCCCAGACAATGCAGGGATCTAAGCAATGGAGATGTTCATTGTGTTTCACTGTTGCAGTCATTACACTTGGGTTATCCTGCTGGCAGGCGACCCTCAGTCGACCTGAGTTCCAAAGTCTTGGTCCGGCGTCTGTTGTTGTCGCTTCTTCCCTGACGTCAGTGCGCCAGAGGTAAAAAAGTTGCAACCGACGCCATTTTCTTTTGTCTTTCTTGCCGCACGGTGCCCCAAGCAAAAGCAGTTCGCAAGTGCCGGTCGGCCGACTCCTGTGATTTTCAAAATTGAATTTCAGAACCTAAGTCTTAAATAAGCTAAGTACCCCATTGGGGAAACTTTTTCTTGCACCAGACCGATGTCAGTAAAAGTTAATAATTGTGTTTCTTGTGGGAAGCAAATACCTCATAAGGACTTTCAGGGGGAAAGCTAGCACTTTTCTCAAAAAATTGGCACATGATCACCCAAGACCAATGGGTGTTGAATATAGTTTCTCAAGGGTACAGGTTCCACTTCCACATGCTTCCAAAACCAAAAGGTATGCCAAACCTGCCACAAAACCAATGGGCAGAGGCACAAAAACAGATTGCTGCTCTTATGGATATGGGAGCTATTCAAAAAGTTCCACAAGAACAGGGCCAAGGATTTTACTCATGACTTTACTTAGTACCCAGAAAAGACAAAACCTGGCGACCAATACTGGACCTGTCAATCCTAAATACTTTCCTGTATGTTCCAAAATTCAAAATGTTAACACTACAACAACTTCTGCCCATGCTGGGCAAGGAGGCTTGGCTAGTTACTTTGGATCTCAAGGAGGCATACCTGCACTTCCCAATCAGACAATCGTGCAGAAGATGCCTCAGATTTATAGCCGGCTCAATGCATTAGCAGTTCTCTGCACTGCCCTTTGGCTTATCTACTGCGCCCAGGGTCTTCACAAAATGCCTGGCACCAGTAATTGCATTTTGCAGACAAAAAGGAATTCAAATATATCCCTATTTGGACGACTGCCTTATTCAAGCAGAGAGCAAGGACATTCTTCTAAAGCACCTGGCGTTCGTAAAAAGATTGATAATTTGCCTAGGGTACACAGTAAACGAAAAGAAATCAAAACTAGTGCCCTGTCAAGAGATAATATTCCTGGGTGCAAGCTTAAATACAACTGCCCAGATGGCTTATCTCACGCCAGACAAACAAAGGCAACTGACTCATTACTTTCAAATGATGGCAACAAAGACCCAGCTCCCTGCAAGAAAAATTCTGCAGGCCCTGGGTTTCATGGCATCTTGCATTCTACTAATTCCGTATGCCAAACTACATATGAGGAAACTACAGTGGTATCTAAAAAGTGTTTGGACTCAGCATTGTTACAGCCTAGAGACTATCGTAACCTTGATTCCCTGCCTACAACAGGAGATGTTCTTCGTCTCACATTGCTGCAATCATAACCTGTGGGTAGTCCGCTGTCCTCGGTCGGCCCGAATACCAAAGAATTAGGCTGGCGTCGGTCATGGTGCTAGGAGCTGACGTCAGAGCGTAGCAGTACTTAAGCGCATGACCGACGTCATATCCTCAGTCTTTCTTGCCGCGTGGTCCGAAGCAGAAGCAGCGTTTACAAGTGCCGTTCGGCGTTCTGAAATTTTCAATTTCGAGTTTCAGACCGAAGACCAAGTTGGGCTAAGTACCCCGTTGGGGAAAATTTTTGTCTCTTCTTGCTTCAGTTAATCCGGATGTCAGAAAAAGTTAATAATTGTATTTCTTGTGGGAAACAGATACCTCATAGGGACTACCATTCATAGTTTCATAGTTTCATAGTTTAATACTAAGCTAACTGCCCTTGCGAGCCATTTTAAGCCTAGCCAATTATCCCTTGTGAGATTCAAACCCTGCACCTTGTGTTTGTAAGGCAAACACCTTAGCCATTAAGCCACCCTCCCAACCCTTCTCTCTGTATTCCTTGCTTGGGGCCTGAGCATGACGTAGTCGGGTGTCGCTTTTGCGCTAGATTTAATAAACGCACCATTAAACGTAGATTAGACTGTGCTAGGCTTGTTTTCGGTAAGCGGTGTAACTACAACATGCCGTCAGATCCTCCGACGCCCGCTACCGCAAAAAAACGAAAAGATAAATCTTTAAGGTCTAAACCGGATGAGTCGTCCGTTGCGGACGCCGGTTCTATGGAAACCACGGTTGAATCTGTGGATCCAGCCGAGGTCTCGGCTGAATCCCAGGGGGAACCTTTACTTTTGCAGGAGTTGGCCTTTCAGGAGTTAGGCCAGGCCGAGGGTGCTTCTCAAGTATCTGTAGTTCCATCCTTACAAAAGGTTATTAGGCCTTCTACCTCAGTGACTAAAGGCCCTGCTAAGGCTAAACCTGGTCTTACTGGTACGGGCCATAGCCCTAGTTCTTCGGGTTCTGTTCCTAAAAAACATATGTTGAAAATGGCAGAGGATTTGATTACTTTGATTAGGGGTTCTATGCCCCCTCCTGAGAAGAGGCCTAGGGTGGAGACAGATTTAGAGGGAATGGAGCATTCTTCAGATTACTCTGAGTCCTCAGTTGAGGATATTCAGGATTTTCCTCCCTATTCAGATTCGGATGCAGAGGATTCCTGTCCTTCTGCTTCACCTCCAGAGGATTTTTCCTTTTCTGAAAACTTGCATTCCATGAGGGAGCATTTCATGTGGGAAGGTCAGGATTTTTCTGATTCTTGTAAGAGGCTGAGGGAATTTTTGTTTTTGCCACAACATAGGCCTTTGGCTATTCCCCCTGTTTTAGATGATGTTCAGGATGTTTTTTCTGAAGCTTCTCTTAATCCTGATTCTTTACCCCCTGCCCCTGTCAAGCCAGACAGGTATTACAGAGTCCCAGAGGCACATAAATATCTGTATAAGAGTCCTAGGTCTGACCCGGAAACTATTATTCAAGGGCCGAAGGGTGTCAGGGCTTCTGTGGTTAAGAATCCAGTTCCTTTGGATAAAGATTCTAGAGCTTTGGATAGGTGGGGGAAAAAAGTGTACACCTCTTCTACGTTGGCTACGAGGGCTTTAAATTGCCAATTTCATATGCTGAAGTATCAGAACTTTCTGTTAGGTCAATTGAAATCTAAGGTAGATGCTTTATCTGAGGGTATAGAGTGTAAGGAATTGCAGGACTTGGTTCATGCTTCAGATCAAGTTGGTAAACATTCCTTGCAGTGTGGTTTCGATGCTCTTCAGGCTTCATCCAGGGTGGCTGCTACTGGTTCAGTTATTCGTAGACATGCCTGGCTTAAGGATCAAAATTTGTCAGAGCATGTGAAAGCTCAGATTTTGGATGCTCCTCTTCAATCTGAAGTTCTTTTTGGTTCCCCTGTGGAGTCAGTTTTGAAAAAGATGGAAGATAAAGCTAAGTCTATGCAGACGGTTAAGGATTTTTTGCAAGTGCAGCCCCCTAAGTTTAGCAGGAATTGGCCTGCAAGAGGATGGTCCTACCCTTCTTCGGATTTTCAGTCTAGGGGCAGGTCTAGACGTGGTAGGGGTAGGGCTCAAGCTCAGGGTTCCTTCAGACCTAGGACTTGGAGTTCTCCTGCACAATCTTCTGGTGAGGGCAGGGGTCAGCCTTTTCGTAAACAGACCCAATGACCTGTACTTTCAGCTGCCAGACCCTTCTTGTCTGGCAGCTTCTCTAGGGGGAAAGTTGGCACTTTTCAAACAAAATTGGCATTTGGTCACCCAGGACAAATGGGTGTTGGACATAATAAATCTAGGCTATAAGTTTTATTTCCACACTTTTCCTCCTTTCAAAGGCATGCCAGATGTACCTCCTCAGCAAAGGCTGGAGGCTCAGGAACAAATTTCTTTGCTTTTACAGATGGGAGCAATCCAGGTGGTACCTCCGTCAGAAGTAGGCCTAGGGTTTTATTCTAGTCTATTCCTAGTGCCAAAGAAAGGAAACACTTGGAGCCCAATTCTGGATTTGTCCATTCTCAATACATACCTAGACATTCCAAAGTTCAAGATGTTAACTTTACAGCAACTTCTGCCTATGCTAGGCAAAGATCACTGGATGGTAACTCTGGATCTCAAAGAGGCCTATCTTCACATTCCTATCAGGCCCAGCTGCAGGAGATTTCTGCGATTCCGGGCTGGTACTTCTCATTATCAGTTCTCTGCATTGCCCTTTGGTTTATCTACTGCGCCCAGGGTGTTCACAAAGGTTCTGGCTCCTGTAATAGCGTTCTTCAGACTGAGGGGAATTCAAATTTATCCTTATCTGGACGATTGCCTGATTCTTGCTCAAGACAAAGACAAGTTACTTCAACATCTACAGTATGTAATGGCAGATGTTCTTCATCTCACATTGCTGCAGTCCTTACACTTGGGTAGTCCGCTGTCCTCGGTCGGCCCGAATATCAGAGTATAAGGCTGACGTCGGTCAAGGCGCATTTGACTGACATCAGAACGTCAGGGTACAAATGCGCATGACCGACGTCATATCCTCAGTCTTTTTTGCCGCATGGTCCGATGCAGAAGCAGTGTTGCAAGTGCCGTTCGGCGTTCTGAAATTTTTCGAATTCGGAGTTTCAGACTGAAGTCAGAGTTGGTTAAGTACCCCGTTGGGGAATATTTTGGTTTTTTCTTGCCTCAGTGATTTACCGGATGTCAGAAAAAGTGAATAATTGTATTTCTTGTGGGAAACAGATACCGCATAGAGATTACCATAACTTGTGTATACCTTGTTTGGGACCTGAGCACGACGTTGTTGGGTGTCGCTTTTGTGCTAGGTTTAATAAACGCACTATTAAGCGAAGGTTAGATTGTGCCAGGTTGGTTTTTGGGAAGCGGTGTAATTACAATATGCCGTCGGATGCTCCGACGCCGGCTTCCTCGAAGAAGCGCAAAGACAAAGCAGTCAAACCTAGGCTAGAGGAGTCGTCCGAACCGGACGCCGGTTCTTTAGAGGCGTCAGTGGAACCGGTGGTTCCGACGGAGGCCTCTCTGGAGTCCCAGGGGGAAACTTTGATTTTACAGGATGTGGCCTCCCAGGAGGCAGGTCAGGCTGTAGGGGCTTCTCAGATAACTGTACTCCCCTCCCTTCCTAAGGTGTCTAGGCCTTCTCTTTCTGTTTCCAAGGCTTCTCCCAGAGGCAGGTCTAGTTTAGCTTCTGTGGGTGTCACTCCTAGTTCTTCAGGTTCTGTGCCCAAGAAGCACATGCTTAAAATGGCAGAAGATTTAATTACCTTAATTAGAGGTTCTATGCCCCCTCCTGATAAGAGGCCTAGAGTGGAACCAGAGTTGGGGGGTTATGAGTAGGCTTCAGATGTGTCTGAGTCTTCGGCTGAAGACTTGCAGGAGTATTCTCCTTATTCTGATTCTGATGTGGATGATTCTACTCCTTCTGCTTCTCCTCCTGAGGATTTTTCTTTTTCAGAGACTCTTCATTCCATGAGAGAGCATTTTAAATGGGAAGGTCAGGACTTCTCTGATTCCAGGAAAAGGCTTAGGGAATTTTTGTTTTTACCCCAGCATAGGCCTTTAGCTATACCTCCTGTTCTGAATGTGGTGGAAGATGTGTTTGCGGAGGCTTCTCTTAATCCTGATTCTTTGCCTCCTGCTCCTGTTAAACCAGATAGGTATTACAGGGTGCCTGAAGCTCATAAGTATCTTTTTAAGAGTCCTAGGGCAGACCCAGAAACTGTTAGCCAGGGGCTTAAAGGTGTTAAGGCTTCTGTTGTCAAGAATCCAGTTCCTGCAGATAGAGGCCAGGGCCTTGGATAGATGGGGAAAGAAAGTTTATACTTCTTCCACTCTAGCTATGAGAGCTTTGAATTGCCAGTTTCATATGTTGAAATATCAAAATTATCTCCTTTCACAATTGAAGTCTAAGGTTGATGCTCTGGCGGAAGGTATTGATTGTAAAGAGTTACAAGATTTAGTGCATGTTTCTGAACAGGTGGGGAAGCATTCTTTGCAATGTGGTTTTGATGCGGTACAGGCCTCGTCTAGGGTGGCTGCCACTGGGTCAGTTCTTCGCAGGCACGCCTGGCTGAGGGATCAAAATTTATCTGACCATGTTAAAACAAGGATTTTAGATGCTCCTTTACAATCTGATGTGTTGTTTGGTTCTCCTGTTGAGGCAGTTTTAAAGAAAATGGAAGACAAGGCTAAGTCTATGCAGACTGTTAAAGATTTTTTGCAGGTTCAGCCTCCAAAGTTTAGTAGAAATTGGCCTACTAAGGGGTGGACGTATCCTTCTTATGATTCCCAGTCTAGGGGTAGATCTAGGCGTGGCAGGGGCAGAGCTCAGGGCTCTTTCAGGCCTAGAACAGGGAGTTCTCCTGCACAGTCTTCGGGTGAGGGCAGGGGTCAGTCCTTTCGTAAACAGACCCAATGACCTACCTTTTAAGCTGCCAGAGCCTTCTCGTCTGGCAGCACCTTTGGGAGGAAGGTTGGCACTTTTCAAAGAAAATTGGAGTTTAATTACCCAAGACAGATGGGTATTGGATATCATACACCACGGTTACAGGTTTTATTTCCATACCTTGCCTCCTTTCAAAGGCATGCCAGACATTCCTCCTCAACAAAGAATAGAGGCTCACAAGCAAATTTCTCTGTTACTCCAAATAGGGGCCATACAGCCGGTCCCTATGCCAGAAAGGGGCCTAGGATTTTATTCTCGCCTGTTCCTAGTACCAAAAAAGGGGAACACGTGGAGACCAATTTTGGATTTATCTATCCTCAACACTTACCTGGACATTCCCAAGTTCAAAATGTTGACGTTACAACAGCTTTTACCTTTGCTGGGCAAGGATCACTGGATGGTAACTTTGGATCTCAAGGAGGCTTACCTCCATGTTCCTATCAGACTAAGTTGCAGGAAGTATCTGCGTTTTCGGACTGGGACTTCTCACTATCAGTTCTCTGCATTGCCCTTTGGCATATCTACTGCGCCCAGAGTATTCACGAAAGTTCTGGCTCCAGTGATAGCTTTCTTCAGGCTAGAAGGAATACAGATCTATCCTTATTTGGACGATTGCCTGATTCTGGCTCAAGGAAGGAACGAGCTTCTTCATCATTTGGAATATGTGATAGCAGTGCTAAGATGCCTGGGGTATTCTGTGAACGAAATAAAGTCCAGTCTAGTACCCTCTCAGGACATGTGCTTTCTGGGTGTAAGACTGAATACAGCATCCCAGATGGCCTTTTTGACCCCGGACAAACAAAAGAATCTTTCCCTTTACTTCCATCAATTATCTCTTCAGTCCGGGCTGACTGCAAGGACAGTCCTTCAAGCCTTAGGGTTCATGGCATCTTGTATTCTGGTGCTTCCCAATGCCAAACTGCATATGAGGAAGCTGCAATGGTATCTCAAAAATGTATGGACACAGCACTGCCAGGATCTGGACACTGTCATTCGAATAATACCTTGCATTCAAAAGGAATTTTTGTGGTGGGCTCAGGAATGTCACCTAAACAAGGGACTCTCTGTGACCCGGCCAGAGGCGAGTCAGATTTTAACGACAGATGCCTCAGACATAGCTTGGGGAGCTCATCTAAATGGAAAGTGGATACAAGACAAGTGGCCTGCCAGACTACAACATCTACATATCAACTTGAAGGAGATGTTAGCAGTCCAGTTTGCATTAATAGCTTTCAAGGATCTACTTCTTCCAGGGCAGGTGTTGATTCTAGCAGACAACACAACTGTCATGTGGTACATCAACAAGCAAGGGGGAACACATTCTTATCCTCTATGCAGGCAAGCAATGATTTTGTGGGAGACTGCTCTCAGTTTACAGCTAAATCTTCAGTCAAGGTTTCTGCCGGGAGCACAGAACTCCTTAGCAGATGTGTTGAGCAGACAAATCATGGATCCCCACAAGTGGAAATTGGATCTTCATGTATTTCAGAAATTGACAGTGTCATGGGGAACTCCAGACAAAGATCTGTTCGCTTCTCCACTAAACCACCAGCTGCCAAAGTTTTGCACGAAAAGGTTTCATCCCACAGCTTGGAAAGTGGATGCTCTTTCTTTCAGTTGGAAAAATCTTCATGTGTATGCCTTTCCACCTCTGCCTCTCCTCCCAAAGGTACTTCTGAAGGTCAGACAGGACAAGCCGAGGATGATTTTAATAGCTCCAGATTGGCCTCGACAGCACTGGTACCCATTACTGAGAAGTCTAGTACGGAAGCCTCCATGGCCTTTGCCTTCGATTCCACACCTGTTGTCACAGGAGGACAGTCATTTGCTCAATGTCAAGCTTCACTCTCTTCACCTAACAGCCTGGCATATTCTGTTTTGAACCATAGAGGGTCTCATCTTCCACAACAAGTTTTAAATGTGATTTTGGAAGCTAGAAGGCCTAGTACAAGGAAAGTGTACGCAGATAAATGGAAGAGATTTTTGTTTTGGAGTGCAGCAAAGGATTTTGATGTTTCTGAGCCTAATTTAAGTGTGGCTCTTCAATATCTTACTGAGTTACTGGACAAAGGTTTGTCCTTCTCTTCTATTAAGGTTCATGCTGCTGCAATTTCAGCTCACTATGACTGTGACCCACCATTGTTTTCTCATCCTTTGTTCAAGCAATTTCTTAGAGGGGCAAAGAATATAAGACCCCCACGAAGAGCTCCTACTCCTGCTTGGGATCTCAATTTTGTGTTGGAGAAACTCACTCTACAATCTTTTGAGCCTGCAGCTACTGCTGAGTTGAAATATTTGTCATGGAAGACTGCCTTTTTGTTGGCCATTACTTCTGCTAGAAGGGTTTATGAATTGCAGGCCCTTATGGCGGTTGAGCCTTTCTTAATTTTCCATAAGGATAGGGTATCTTTACGTACTAATCCTTCCTTTATGCCTAAAGTGGTTTCTAGTGTGGCTTTAAACCAAACTATTCATTTGCCTACTTTTTATGCAAATCCCCAAAATAAAGGGGAAAAGATTTTGCACACTTTAGATGTACACAGGCAGTTGCGATATTATTTGGACAGAACTAAAGGGTTCAGGCAATCTCAGCAGTTATTTGTTTCTTTTGCTTTGAGTTCTCAGGGCAAGCCCGTGTCAAAACAAACTATTTCTAAGTGGATTGGGTTTTGCATTGCTTTCTGTTATTCCCATCATGGCAAAGAGATTCCAGCTGGGATTAGGCCTCATTCCACTAGGGCTACTGCCACTTCAACAGCTTTTTTGAGGGGGGTGGCAACTAAGGATATTTTGGAAGCAGCTACTTGGAGTTCAGTGCATACTTTCTCTAGGCATTACCACCTTCCACTGTACTCTAAATCCAGGGCTGGTTTTGCCACTGCTGTTTTGCAGGGCATTTTGGCAGCTCCTGCTTCATTATAGTTAGGCCAACCTCCCTTACCTCTGCTTTGGGATTCTACCCAAGTGTAAGGACTGCAGCAATGTGAGATGAAGAACATAGTACAGTTTTGTACCTACCATAAATGTAGATGTTCGAAGATCCACATTGCTGCAGTCCAATTTACCCTCCCTCCTTCCCCTCTGTAGTTTGAGGTGGTTGTGTGGGCTGGGTTGTCAATATGAGGTATATTGTATATATTGTATATATTGTATATATTTTTAGTGTTAGGATGGTTGGTTGTTTGGTTGTTGTCTGTGAGTTTGGACCTTTATTTTTGGGGTCTTCTGACATCTGGGGCAAGAAAAGACTGAGGATATGACGTCGGTCATGCGCATTTGTACCCTGACGTTCTGATGTCAGTCAAATGCGCCTTGACCGACGTCAGCCTTATACTCTGATATTCGGGCCGACCGAGGACAGCGGACTACCCAAGTGTAAGGACTGCAGCAATGTGGATCTTCGAACATCTACATTTATGGTAGGTACAAAACTGTACTTTTTAAGGTGCCTAGGGTATTCTGTGAACGAAATAAAGTCCAGTTTAGTACCCTCTCAGGACATGTGCTTTCTGGGTGTGAGACTGAATACAGCCTCTCAGATGGCTTTTCTGACCCCGGACAAACAAAGAACTCTTCACCTATACTTCCAGCAATTATCAGTACTGTCCAGGCTGACTGCAAGGACAGTCCTACAAGCCTTGGGGTTCATGGCATCTTGCATTCTAGTACTTCCCAATGCCAAACTGCATATGAGGAAGCTTCAATGGTATCTCAAAAGTGTATGGACTCAACACTGCCACGATTTGGACACTGTCATTCAGATAATACCTTGCATCCAGAAGGAATTCTTGTGGTGGGCACAGGAATGTCACCTAAACAAGGGACTCTCTGTGACCCGACCAGAGGCGCGAGTCAGATCATAACGACGGATGCCTCAGAACTGGCTTGGGGGGCACACTTCGATGGGAAATGGATTCAAGACACGTGGCCTCCCAGACTACAGCATTTGCATATCAACATGAAGGAGATGTTAGCAGTCCAGTTTGCCCTGTTGGCTTTCAAGGGCCTACTTCAACCAGGACAGGTGTTGATTCGAACAGACAACACTACAGTCATGTGGTACATCAGCAAGCAGGGGGGAACCCATTCTTACCCTCTTTGCAGACAAGCAATGATTTTGTGGGAGACTGCTCTGAGTTTGCACATCACTCTTCAAGCTCTGTTTCTGCCAGGAGCACAGAACTCCCTAGCAGATGTATTGAGCAGACATATTGTGGACCCCCACGAGTGGAAATTGGATCCTCAGGTATTCCAGCAGTTGACAGTGGCTTGGGGAACTCCAGACATAGATCTGTTCGCTTCTCCTCTAAATTTCCAACTACCAAAATTTTGCACAAAGATGTTTCACCCAAAAGCTTGGAAAGTGGATGCTCTATCTTTCAGTTGGAACAACCTTCACGTCTATGCTTTTCCTCCTCTGCCTCTCCTTCCCAAGGTACTCTTGAAAGTCAGGCGGGACAAGCCTTGCATGATTCTAATAGCACCAGATTGGCCACGTCAGCACTGGTATCCTCTGCTGAGGAGTTTAATTCAGGAGCCTCCTTGGCCTTTGCCACAGCTTCCTCACTTGTTGTCCCAGTCAAGCAGTCATTTGCTCAATGTCAGGGTGCAGTCCCTACATCTAACGGCCTGGCGAATTCTGTTTTAGAGCCTGTGGGATCTCAGCTTCCTCAACAAGTTTTAGATGTCCTATTGGAAGCTAGGCGGCCTAGCACTAGAAACGTTTATGCTGATAAATGGAGGAGATTTTTTCTTTGGAGCACGACAAAGGGCTTTGATGTCTCGGTGCCTAATTTGAGTTTTACACTACAGTACCTTACTGAATTACTGGACAAGGGTTTGTCATTTTCCTCTGTGAAGGTTCATGCTGCAGCCATTTCTGCTCACTATGATTGTGACCCTCCTTTATTTTCTCACCCTTTGTTTAAGCAATTTCTTAGAGGGGCAAAAAATATAAGACCCCCACGTAGAGCTCCTACTCCTTCCTGGGATCTCAATTTTGTGTTGGAAAAGCTTACTTTGCCTCCTTTTGAACCTGCAGCTACGTCTGAATTAAAGTTTTTGTCTTGGAAGACTGCTTTTTTGTTGGCCATCACTTCTGCTAGGAGGGTATCTGAATTGCAGGCCCTCATGGCAGTTGAACCTTTTCTGATATTCCATAAGGATAGAGTTTCTTTGCGTACTAATCCTACCTTTATGCCAAAAGTGATTTTTAATGTGGCTTTGAACCAGTCTATCCATTTGCCTACTTTTTGTGCTGATCCCCAAAATAAGGGGGAAAAAGTCTTGCATTCGTTGGATATCCACAGACCGTTACGTTACTATTTGAGCAGAACTAAGGAGTTCAGACAGACTCAACAGTTATTTGTTTCTTTTGCTTTGAGTTCTCAAGGGAAAGCTGTTTCAAAGCAGACTATTTCTAAGTGGATTGGTAACTGTATTGCTTTTTGTTATTCTCATCATGGGAAGAATGTACCTGCTGGGATCAGGCCTCATTCCACTAGGGCTACTGCTACATCTACTGCTTTTTTGAGGGGTGTAGCTACTAAAGATATTTTGGAAGCAGCTACTTGGAGTTCAGTTCACACTTTCACCAAGCATTACCATCTCCCTCTTTATTCCAAGTCTAGGGCTGGGTTTGCCACTGCAGTCTTACAGGGCATGTTAGCAGCCCCTAATGCTTTTTAGTATGCCAGCCTCCCCTTTTCCTTTGCTTTGGGATTCTACCCACAGGTTATGACTGCAGCAATGTGAGACGAAGAACATAGTACAGTTTTGTACCTACCATAAATGTAGATGTTCGAGGATCCACATTGCTGCAGTCCTATTTTCCCTCCCTCCTTCCCCTCTATTGTTGGGGTTTTTGTTGTTGTGGTGGTATTGTTGTTTTTTGTGTCTTTGGGGTTATTATTATTTGCCCCTTTGTGGTTGTTGGGGCATTTTCTTTTTTAAGGCATTCTGACATCTGGGGCAAGAAAGACTGAGGATATGACGTCGGTCATGCGCTTAAGTACTGCTACGCTCTGACGTCAGCTCCGAGCGCCATGACCGACGCCAGCCTAATTCTTTGGTATTCGGGCCGACCGAGGACAGCGGACTACCCACAGGTTATGACTGCAGCAATGTGGATCCTCTAACATCTACATTTATGGTAGGTACAAAACTGTACTTTTTGATGGTGATCCCAGGCCTGTCACCACAAGGGACAGCCTTTCACCTTACCTACAGCCAGGCAGACAATAACAACAGATGCATCGGATTATGCCTGGGGAGCACATATGGCAGGAAAATGTATTCAGGGCATGTGGCCCAAGGAACAAATGCATCTTCACATCAATCATAAAGAGATGCTAGCTGTACAGAATGCCCTGACAGCCTTCAAGGACCTAATACATCCAGGACAATTATTAATAAAGACAGACAATACCACAGTTATGTGATACATAAACAAGCCAGGGGGCACACATCCCTACCCCCTGTGCAGACAAGCCATGCCTTTGTGGAACACAGCACTGACCTACCAGGTACATCTGCAAGCACAATTCCTGCCAGGAACAAAAAATACACTGGCAGATGAACTAAGCAGAAATCTCATGGATCCTCATGAATGGAAGCTAAATCCACAAGTGTTCAACATAACAAGGGAATGGGGACGCCCAGATGTAGATCATTTTGCCTCCCCTCACATTGCCAAATACAGAAAATTTGCACAAGGACTTCTCACTCTCAAGCAGGGAAAGTGGATGCTCTATCTTTCAGATGGAAAAACCTGACAGTCTATGCCTTCCCTCCGATGCCTCTTCTCACCAAGGTGCTTCTAAAAGTCAGACGAGAGGCCAAACATGATCCTGATTGCACCAGACTGGCCATGCCAGCACTGGTACCCAATCCTAAAGACTTTGTCCCAAGGCCCACCTTGGCCTCTACCTCAAATCCCTCATCTTCTGACACAGCAAAACAATCAGATTCTGCACAGTCAACTCAGAACCTTAAATCTGGCAGCATGGCAGATAATGTAGCCACTCAGACTGCACCGCTCTCTAAAGCTGTTATGGATGTAATTTTGGAAGCCAGGAGACCCAGCACTAGGAAATCTTATGCAGAAAAATGGAAGAGATTCTGTGCTTGGAACCAGGCACAAGGGCTCGGCCCACTGGTCCCTAATATACCTCAGATGTTGCAATACCTGACTGAGATGTTGGACAAAGGCCTATCTTTTTCATCTATTAAAATCCATGCGTCTGCCATTTCAGCTCATTACAATACGGATCCTCCTATTTTTTCACATCCTCATTCATTTACCTGCTTTCTACCCAAATCCCCAGATTAAAGGGGAAAGACTTCTGCGCGCTTTGGATATACACAGGCAGCAACGATTTTACTTGGACAAAACAAAAGCTTTCAGAAAAACTGAGCAACTGTTTATAGCATATGCTGCAGGATCACAAAGGAAAACCTATTACAAAGCAGACTATCTCCAAATGGATAGGACATTGTATCTGCTTCTGTTATGCACAACATGGCAAATCTGTGCCTAAGGGGGGCATTAGGCCTCATTCTACCAGAGCAGCAGCCACTTCAGCAGCTTTTCTTAGAGGGGTACCAACCAAAGACACATTAGAAGCTGCAACCTGGAGCTCAGTGCACACTTTTACCAAGCACTACCACCTACCTTTCTACTCCAAATCCAGAGCGGGCTTTGCCACTGCAGTTCTGCAGGGCTTGTTAGCCTCTCCAAATCCAATCTAGACCCAGCCACCCAACCTCAGCTTTGGGATTCTACCCAAGTGTAATGACTGCAACAGTGAAACACGATGAACATAGTACATTTGTGTACCTACCATAAATGTTGTGTACCTACCATAAATGTAGATGTTCGAGTGTATTCAGTGTTGCAGTCCTGGTTACCCACCCACCATCCCCCTCTTTGCTGGGACTGTCATGTACTTCTCAACTCTATACAACCTATGTGGTGTATTTGCTTTTAGATGAAGGAAATGTTTATAGTAATATATGCATGGTTGTTTGGCATATTTTTATCTTTTCAGCCTTCGTATCTGGGGGCACCTGACATCTGGGGCAAGAAAAACTGAAGAAAATGGCGTTGGTTGCAACTTTTATACCCCTGGCACACTGACGTCAGGGAAGAGGCAACAGCAACCGATGCCGGACCAAGACTTTGGAACTCAGGTCGACTGCGGGTCGCCTGCCAGCAGGATAGCCCAAGTGTAATGACTGCAACAGTGAATACACTCGAACATCTACATTTATGGTAGGTACACAACTGTACTTTCCTCCTCTTCAAAAACAGGGAATGCAAAGCCACCCCCTTATGGTAAGAACTCACAATGACCTTACACTTCCACCCCCTACATCTGCCCACTGCTTGTGCCCCTAGTAGGGAAAAGTGTCCTTCCTTGCAAGCAACTGTATTCCTGGGAGCAAGCCTGGACACAGCATCCCAGATGGCATTCCTTACTCCAGAAAAACAAGCCTACCTGACAGGCTGCTTCTCTCAGCTAGCCACCAGAACCCAGTTATCCGCAAGGAAAATCCTGCAAGCTCTAGGGTTCATGGCCTCCTCCATTCTACTCATTCCATATGCCAGACTGTATATGAGGAAACCACAGTAGTACCTAAAAAGCCTTTGGTGTCAACACTGTCAAGACCTGGAAACTCTCATACCAGTGATACCTTGTCTAAGGAAAGATTTTCTTAGGTGGGCAGCAGCATGCAGCCACAACAAGGGATTTCCTTTCTCACAACCACACGGCACCCAGACCCTCATCACAGACACGTCAGACTATGCCTGGGGTGCACACCTGGATGGCAGGTGCATTCAGGGCCATTGGAGACCAAATCAAATACATCTGCATATCAACCAAAAAGAGATGCTAGCTGTTCAGCACGTCCTGACAGCTTTCAGACCCCTACTCTCCCCAGGGCCTCTACTGATCAAATCAGACAACACCACAGTGATGTGGTATATCAACAAGGAAAAAGGGACTCGCTCTTATCCTCTCTGCAGGCTGTCCATGACCCTTTGGCACATGGCCTCAGCCATGCAGCTACACCTGCTAGCACAGTTTCTGCCAGGATTCCTAAACTCTCTGGCTGACAACTTGAGCAGAAACCTGCTAGACCCACACGAGTGGCAGCTAGACCACAGAGCCTTCACCCTTGTAACCCAGAAATGGGGCACCCTGAAGGTGGACCTCTTTGCCTCCCACTCCAATCAGCAGTTCAGCAAATTCTGCACCAGGGAACCTCACAGCAAGGCCTGGAAAGTTGATACTCTATGCTACCAGTGGATAAACCTCTCTTTCTATGCATTTCCCCCTCTACCACTCATTTCAATGGTACTGCTCAAAATAAGGGAGGAAAAACAGAGGGCAATCCTGATTGCCCCAGACTGGCCATGCCAGCACTGGTACCCACTGCTGCGCAGCCTATCGCCCCTGCCACCATGGCACCTACCTCAGATTTCAACACTCCTGACCCAGAGGAATGGAGAATTCATGCATCCCCAATTGCAGACTCTCAACCTGGCAGCCTTATTCTCTGACCTCTCCTCAAGCTGCCTGCCAGCCTAAGCTAACAAGTCCTGGATGTTATACGTGAGGCCAGACGCCCCAGCACTAGAAAATCCTATGCTGACAAGTGGAAAAGGTTTTGCACCTGGATCCAGGCTAAGGGAGCCGGAACGGCACACCCCTCCCTACCTCTCATCTTGGATTACCTAGTAGACCTACTACACAGGGGTCTTTCCTCTTCTATTAAAATTCATGCCTCTGCCAACTCTGCTCATTACAGCACAGAGGCACCTCTTTTCTCACACCCTCTCATTAAAAAGTTCCTAAGAGGGGTTAACAACTTGAGGCCACCCAGAAGAGCACCTACCCCAGCATGGGATCTAAACTTTGTGTTGGAAAGCTCACCCTACCCCACTTTGAACCAGAAGCTTCAGCAGAGTTCAAGTTTCTCTCCTGGAAGACAGCCCTGCTTCTGGCCATCACTTCAGCTAGAAGAGTATCAGAGCTACAACCACTCATGGCTGTAGAGTCCTTCATCATCTTCCATGCTGACAGGGTGTCCCTCAGGACTAACCCATCCTTCATGCCAAAACTGGTGTCCAGTGTGGCTCTCAACCAATCCATTCATTTGCCCACCTTTTTCCCTAACCCACAAAGCAAGGGAGAAAGGGATACTACACTCTCTAGATATGCACAGACAGCTTAGATTCTATCTAGACAGAACTAAATAATTCAAAAAGACTGATCAGTTGTTAGTCAGCTTTGCTGCAGGAGCAGAGGGCAAAGCCATATCCAAGCAAACAATTTCCAAATGGATAGCACACTGCATCCATTTCTGCTACAAGCAACACGGGAAACCTCCCCCTAAGGGGGGTCAGGACCAGAGCAGCCTCCACCTCTGCAGCTTTCCTCAGAGGAGTCCACACCAGGGACATCCTGGAGGCTGCAACATGGACATCTGTTCATGCATTCACCAAGCATTACCACCTGCCTATCTTTTCCAAATCCAGGGCAGGCTTTGCCACGGCAATCTTGCAGGGCATCCTAGCCAGCCCCTAGTCTTATTGACTGCCTCCACTCTTTTCCTCAGCTTTGTGAATTAACCCAAATGTGATGATTGCAACAGTGAAACGTGAACAGCATAGTACAGCTGTGTACACTTACCATAAATGTAGATGTTTGAGTGTATTCACTGTTGCAATCCTGGTTTCTCTCCCTCCTTCCCCCTTTTCTCTCTCTCTCTCTCCTTAAAAGGAACTTTTTGGTATTTACTTTCTACTGATGGGGTTCTTCCACCATATACTGGCTCCGACTTGGGGGCTCCTGACAGTTGGGGCAAGAAAAACTGATGTAATGGCGTCGGCTGTCTTACTTTATACTACTGACGACCTGACGTCAGTCCTGGAGCGACAGCAACCGACACAGAAATACTAAGCCTCTGGTATTCGGGCTAACTGAGGGCTACCCTGGCAGGGATAACCCAAATGTGATGACTGCAACAGTGAATACAATTGAACATCTACATTTATGGTAAGTGTACACAACTGTACTTTAAGTATGCCACCTCAATGGTACATAGCTCCAGATATCATCTCCTCTCTATGTAACTGCAATATTTCTTTCTGCTGCTGTTTGCAAACAAGATCTAAGGTAATCGGGGTTCGTGCATTTTGGGTAAGGGAGTAGCTATACAGTTTTCTTGTTTCCCATGAGCTTTTGCAGCAGCCGCGTTGGATATGATGGATTGGATCCAAATCCATGAGTTGAGGAAGAAAGAAAATGGCCAGCACAGATGGATCTTTATGATGAGCACACAACTTTTGTAAGAGTAAGGATATGCAGGTTGCTCTTACAGCTTCCCATTGGATATAGCTATGGGCCTGAAACTGCAGCTGAAGTGAAGGCACAGCTAGAATGCTACACTAGTGGCATATGAGAGTGTGAGTTCTCTAGTGGCTGGAAGAACTGTGATTATCATGGTACAAAGCAAGGAGAGATTACCGACCCCAGGAAAACTGAGAGGGGTGGAGTTCCTAACATTGGTATGATACTTCCAAGGACCATCCATTTAAATATAGATATGTAACAGATTGTTCAGTAACCATGGTGTAACAAAAGTATACCTTTCTACATGTCAAGTAGGACCTGTATGTAAAGAAACGCAGTTATGATAGTGTCATGCAGTGCATCAATCTTAATGAAGAGGACCATACCTTAGTAGACCTCTTACAACTCATGTGCATCATAGTACTTACACTGCTGATTGAAAAATTGTAAATGTCAAATTGTAAATGTCAAGTCTAGTGTCCATGTGCAGTGAGAACGTATGCTGCATGGAAGGCCCGGCAACAACTGCCATTATGTAGGCCCCAAAAGTGTATGTATTTATGTAAGCAATTACTTTAGCTGACATTGTGGTTGTAATACAGCATTGAGGCCACAGCTAAGGTTCAACAAGAAAGCAGCGTCACATGTAATCATATTCCATCACTGCAGCCAACATTTTTTGTTCACCTAACCTCTTACTTGTATATATGTCTACAGGGCAAACCAGTTTGCTGGCCAGGCTACACTCTGATATTGCTGTGGTAAACAAATACAGAAGATGAAGTGAAGATCAGCAACAGTGCTGCAGTCCTGAGCTCTGACTCTCCACAGACAGGAATGTAACCCCAGGTATATGCATGTGTGGGGTCTTTCTCCTCAGTTGCCATTATGGAAGTAAGCCTACATCTCCCAGAACAGACCACAAGGCACTATACAGTAAAAGTACATCCTGTTTCCCATCTGTGCCTTTTTATCAGGTATCTCTGCTGCTAAAGATCTTCCTTATGACTCTGGCCTTATAGCGTCATTACCCTTGAAAACATCAAGTTGGTGAGGTAATGTTGGCAGTATGGCCACTACTACACTAGAGGCCAGGTAGTGACAAGTGAGCTGTAGGCTGCCCAACCCATTTTGCCCAGAGTTTGTCCTCTGGACATCATTGCTAGATTGATATTCCCCAGTCCTTTGCAGACTTTGAAAGTTTTGTATATGGTTTCTGTGACTTGCCAGTGAAAGGTGCCAGCTTAGTAGAATGTTCTGACTTTCTTGCCTTATCACCTAACACCATGCCTACAACGGTTTTGGCCAGTGCCTTTGATACCATCTTCTGCATGTCTGTCTCTGCTTCTGAGAGGTCATGCACTGCATGTTAGAGCTAATGGAAATATGCCGTGTCGTCTTATTCATGTAACCTATGCTGGATCCCTCAGACTTCTTGGTGAGTCAGCTTAATTGTGTCTGATATGATCAGTCTGTTATAAATCAGCAGAGGCTGCACTACATGCTTACTCACTTGTCGACTTTTTATTGTACTGAACCTGCCATTTGATAGTAGACCGCTTCATTCTATTCGTCTTCCACAGCCTATGCCATCTGCTTCCATTATTGTACAAAATACAACAGTGATACAACATATATTAGAAACTGAAACAGTCTACCTGCAGTCTTGTGAGCATAGGGTTGAGTACATGTCAGCTCGTCAGCTGCTACATTGATATCTCTGAACACCTTTGTGTGACATCATAAGCTGGTTATAATCTGTAGACCAAAGTCTACCATTGTAACTGCCAATGTCTGATGCATTCTCCCACGAGGAGCCGCCCAAAATAAGTTTGGGACTGTCCCAGAGGTGGTAAAGCTCCCATTTACAGATATGTAAACTAGCACCATAATGATAGATCTGCATTGACAGCACCTTTCTCTCCTTTCACTGACGCAGCATGAGCCCCCCCCCCCCCCCCCCCTTCTCTGTAGGAGAACCAACTTGCATATTTACTCTTGATAGGCTGCTCCTCTGTCTACTTATTCTGAAACAAAATTAATCAAGAGTGGTTTCTGTCATTTAATCTTCCCAACAGTCTTCCACTCAGAAGACTTGGAGGGATAGATGAAGATTTCATTGTGATTGACTAATTTCTGTATTTTTATCATATTAAAAACTGTCAGATGTCTTTCTATTTTACCATTCTGTGCTGTGTATAAGTTTTTGTTTTTTCTTCATCAGATGATGCTCAGGGTGAAAAGGCAAAACAGAGTATACGGGCAAAGTGTACAGAATACCTTGACAGAGCTGAAAAACTGAAGGAATACTTGAGACATAAAGAAAAGCCAGCAACACCAAAGCCTGTGAAGGAGTCCCAATCAAATGGTGATAAAGGGTATGTATTACATGTACACCTTTGTATAAGAAATATTATAAATAGTTTTACTCTAATGCAGCAGTTGAGCATCTGATTTATTTTTTCATGTGCATTTGTGAACCATAGTGGTTCTATAGACAGTGCCCCTTTTCAGAGGAAACCCAGAAGGAAAAGTTGCAAATAAAGTCATATTCATTCATGAAAAGATTGTATGGAACAGCCAGATCAGTTGGCATAGAGGGATAAAGCCCCAAGTGTGACCCAGGTGACAGAAGTTCAACAAGCTGCTTGGGTGATGGCTTGATGTGGTGGGGGAATAAGGCATAAGGAATTGGGGAGAGGCATATGCTCGGGGCGCGTACTCCATGATAGAATCTATGTTTGATACTGGGTATCACATGGGGCACCTGTCTACAGAGAGGGGCAGGACTAGTTGATCATGTCACACAGAGGCATAACTATAAAGTACAAAGGTCAATTACACACCAACCTTTAGATGGCGGTCATGTGCAGGGGAAGTAAGGCCTTAAAGGAAAAAACATTGCTCCTCCTTGCAGATGATGGGTAGCTCTTCCTGTCATCTTGATGGTTGCCTTTACCCATAAGGATTTTATGAGCTGTTGGGTTCTTGCCCAGGGTAAGTGAGTGGGTCATTTGAGAGTTAAGGAGGTAAGCTTGATGGCTGAAGGTGGGGCACCATAGGCAAAAACTATGTTTAGCTTCATAGCTTGCAAGTGACAAATAGCACACAATATCAAGCTTATATAAGGAATGATTCAGGCATATATATGACGGAACTTAAACTTACCAAGTATACAAAGCGTATTAAAACATAAAACATAGTAAACTAATCGCCCCTAAGAAGCAATATTCAAGCATAACTGTAACAACTTTGAATTTGTCAGTATGTTTGTTTTGCAGGTTCGTTAGAGAGATTGTTATCTAAGTTATGGTATGGGTGACTTGTAGATGACAATGGATGTAGTAATTATCGTGGTCTTACTTTTGGGATAGTCAGTGTAGCATTAAACCATAATGTAGGTTTATTCACTAGTGAAACTGTGTTGGCCTGGTGATGTATTTCATAGCTGCCCTTCTGTGAGAGGACCAGCTGTGGTTTCATGCCAGCATAGGTACTGACATAACTTTCAACTCTTCCTGATTTTCAAGAATGTCCCTAATTTTGGCTTAAAATCTTGCTCTGTCATTCCCAATCACTCCTAAAACTGGTGATTTTGTGAGAAAAGGTGGTGGATTATACTTAAAAAAGTGGCAACCATTAGATGTATAGGCTTCATGTACTTCAGAAAATGCATGTTAATTCACATAATTTTATTCTGGCAACTTTTCAAGTTCTAATATTAATATAACAATATATAATATGTAATATGATTTAGTAATTAATATAAGCTCTAATGTTGTAGTGTTCCCCCTATTTGTCTCTGATTCTGGAGGAAAGTGGCAGAGGGCTTTGGGTACTGACATTAGGTGGTCCAAGGATCCAGTGTATATGTAGCATTTAGTATGGGATATTTTCAGTTCTCACTGCTGAGAAAGCTATTCATAGGATCGTAGGAAGTTACTAGGCTAATGGCCAAAGGGTCCTTACAAACCTAGTCAAGTTCTACCCTTATTTCCACTATCAGTATCTGTTGCCGCTGTCTGAGGGACACAGGAATCCCCTGGGTGAATGTATCGTTACCCATCCAGTCGTCCAGATTGTGTTTGAGGAGGACCAATGAGGTGCTCTGTTTGACATGAAGTGGCAGTCTGCTCCAAAGGTGTGTGGTAACCTCTGGAGACAAATCTGTCCCTCCAGCAGGTTCTATTAATGTCACGTACCAGGTTAAGGTCTTTAGAATGAGTAACCCATGTACCACAATTTGACTTGTGGATATGCAGCATTTCCAATAAAGCAGGGTCAACACTTGCCTTATATGCAAGGCAGAGATTGCCTCTTGAGTAGTCTGTATGAAACAGAATAAAATGACAGTGATTTCAGATGTTCCACATAGGACAGATGCTGAAGACATTGAATTTTCCTTGTGGGGAACCTTTATGATCTGTCCAATTGCTACAGGTACTTGAAAGGTGTATACAAAAAGGAGTTTTACACAATTATTGGCCTGATGAGGGAAGAGTACATGGAGGTTATAACTTCTTTTTTTCTGGAGGCAGTGCCTTTACTTATGAGATGAGCAATACAGAATGCCCTTCTTGCCATTGTGGAGATGTGGTGATCAAAGGTAAGGTTGCTGTCAGCCTGTGTGCCCAGGTCTCTCACCACTGAGTGCATTCTTAGGATGTTGCTATTGATGTGGTAGTCAGCAGGAACCTCACTCTTACTGAAAGGGATGATGATACATGTTTTTGCATTGAGTTTAAGGCCATGACTTTGACACCAATCATTTGTTTGTGTAAGACCTCCTTGTAGGATGTTGACATTGTTTGGAGAGTCTATGACCACTCCCAGTTTGCAGTCGTCAGCAGACTTTGTCAGCCACAGACCTTTAGGTTTTGCTTGTACTTTGGAAAAATATACTCCAAGGTAGAGGTCCCAGGACTGTTCCCTGTGGAGCACCACTGGTTACAGGTCTGATGTTGGAGGTGGATTCCCCTATTTTGACTATATAGGTTCTATCAAGTGAGCCAGTTAGCAGCCCCCCATCTAATGGTATAAGGGTTGATACCCTGCTGGGTGAGTTTGTCAGTGATGCCCGAGTGGGGTATAGTGTCAAAAGCCTTGGCTAAGTCTAGCTAGGCTGTATACACAGATTTCCCCTCGTTCAGGGCCTTGGTGACTATCTCGAAGAAGTCCACCAGGTTTAACAGGCATGATCTCCCTTTGACAAATCCAGACTGAGTAGTAGTGTGTTTGGAGATTACCTATATCTTTATTGATAAGGTCCATGATGATTCTCTCCTTGGCCTTGCAGATAAGGCTAGTCAGGCTAATAAGTCTATACTTCCCAGGGTCAGTGGAAACACCACATTTGTGCAAGGGGATAACTGCTGTTTCCCATTCAGCTGGGATGAAGCCTGTGCTTAGATGATGATTGGAAAGAGTACCCAATGGTGTTGCTAATTCTTGTTGGAGCCCATATGGGACGCAGCCTGGGATGTTATGTCCCATAGATACTGTGTTTTTGGCCTTAGAGAGGGCATTTACGACCTTTTCTTTAGAGATTGTAAGGTAGAGAGGACAGGTGGTAGAGATGTCATGGGGTACGTCTGGCAGGGACAGGGGAGTGAAGTTTTCATAGAACCTGTCTGCTAATGGGTTCGTTATGTCCACAGGCTCAATATATGTGGTATCATTAACTATCAGTTAAGCAAAAATCTGTGGCTTTCCTTTTAGGTTATGGATGTTGTGATGCCCCACAACTGGTCCATTAATCAAGGAGCCTCAATAAATATTCACCATTGGCAACAGTGGGGGATGTTCACTGAGAAGGATGACAGGTAAATTACACAGTATTTCCAGATTCAGCTCTCTGCATCAAATGAAATTTCCCTTAATAGCGCACAAAGACCACAGTCAGTCCTGCGCTGGTTTCTCCCTTTTTCTTCAGATCCCTAGAAAAACTCCCTGCTGGCACATCTATAGAGTTTGAGGCAAGACCTCCAGCACCCTCTCTGTCCAACCAGTGCTTCGTGTCCTTGCCCAAGTAGCTGACACGCACAGTTTGATTTACACATACACACCTGGGAAAGGCTGGCACAGGTTTACTAGGTTTGCCCCCTTTTGCCCCGACTATACAGTAGATGTTCGTGTTTCAGTGTTTTGCAGTCATTACATTTGGGTTATCTGCTTGCAGGTAGCCCTCAACCAGCCTGATTATCAAAGTCTTGGGTCCTGCGTCGGTTGCTGTCTCTTCTTCCATGACGTCAGGTAGTCAGGGGTATAAAGCATGCAGCCGATGCCATTACATCAGTCTTTCTTGCTGTTCAGTGCCCGAAGCAGAAGCAGTTCACAAGTACCGGTCGGCAGACTCCTGAAATTTTCGTTTTCGTGTTTCAGAACCAAAGTCTTCAAAAAAGCTAATTACCCCGTTGGGGATCCTTTTTCTTGCTCTAAACCAATGTCAGTAAAAGTTGTGGAAAACAAATACCTCATAAAAATTTTCATTCATACTGCATTCCTTGCTTAGGCCCCAGACCCCGACATCCCTCACTGTAGTTTTTTTGCCTTATTCAATCCTCGTACTATTTGTCATCGGTTCATTTTCGCATCCAACTGTTTCGGTACTCTAATTATCCAGAAGTGGCATCGGTAAGCCATCCGACTACTGACACTCCGAAAAAACGTAAAGATAAAGACAGAGACAGACCACATATGTCCAAAGCTGCCGACAACGCTTCCGTTAAGCTAGTTACCAGTTCGCCGGTACACAGGCACTTTCCCAGCCCCTGATACTCGCTATTTCAGATTTGCAGGCCTCTACTGAGACCCATTTGGAGTTCGGTATGCCATGAGATGCTTTTTCAACTATGGAACCTGTGGATGTCTCTACCTTGGATGAGTCCGGAGCCACTGTGCCGGCACCGGCTTCTGAGGGTGTTTTCAGGCCTACCAACTTGCATATCAAACAGACACCATTTTCTTCTTCAAGGCCTAAAACTTGATCCATGCCTAGAAAAATGATGTCTAATTCGCATGGTCAGGCCCCTATGCCTAAAAAACAAATTATAAGAATGGCTGAAGACCTTATTACTCTAATTAGGGGAAGCCACCCTTCTCCCTCTAAGAGACCTAAAACTGATTTTTCTTCTGATCAGGATTCTGAAATTTCTGTTTCTTCTGACGACCAGGATTTGCCCTTATCTCTACCTATGAGGATTCTGATGCAGAGGACTCCATTCCCTCTGCTTTCCCTTCAGAAGATTTCTCTTTTGGTGAAACTTTGCACACTCTTAGGGAGCATTTCCAAAGCCAGGATTACTCTGACTCCAAAAAGAGGCTTAGGGAATTCTTACTCTTGCCGCAACACAGGCCTTTAGCTATCCCTCCTGTACTGGACATTGTAGATGATGCCTTCTTGGAATCTAGCCTGGCCCCAGACACTTTACCTCCAGCTCCCAAGAAACCTGACTGGTATTGCAGAGTACCTGACTCTCACAAGTTCCTCTTTAAGAATCCTATTGCAGACCCAGAGACCATTTCACAGAGACCCAAAGGCATTAAGGCTACTACTGCCAAAAAACCTACCCCCTCTGATAGAGATTCCAGGGCCCTGGGCAGATTGGGTAAGAAGGTATACACTTCTGCTACTTTGGCCATTAGGGCCTTAAACTGCCAGTTTCATATGTTAAAGTACCAGCAGCATATTATTGGATTACTTAAACAGAAATTGATGTTGATTCCTGACTGTGCTGAAAATTAAGAATTACAGGATTTAATGCATTCTGCTGAATAAGTTGGTAAACATACTTTGCAATATGGATGTTCTTCGTGTTTCACTGTTGCAGTCATCACATTTGGGTTATCTTCTTGCAGTAGCACTCTCGGACTGATTATCAAAGTCTTGGGTCCTGCGTCGGTTGCTGTCTCATCTTCCGTGACGTCAGGTAGTCAGGGGTATAAAGTATGCAGCCGACACCATTACATCAGTATTTCTTGCCGTGCGGTGCCCGAAGCAGAAGCAGTTTAAGTGCCGGTCGGCCGACTCCTGAAATTTTCATTTTCAAGTTTCAGAAACAAAGTCTTCAACTAAAGTGAAGTACCCCATTGGGGAAACGTTTTCTTGCTCTAAACAGATGTCAGTAAAAGTCAATAATTGTATTTCGTGTGGAAAGCAAATATCTCTTAAAGATTTTCATTCGTACTGTATTCCTTGCCTAGGCCCAGAGCAGGACGTACCTCTCTGTCGGTTTTGTGCCTTATTTAATCAATGAAGTATTCGTCGTCTGTATATTTACACTTCTAAATATTTTGGTATCCGGTTCAATTATCCAGAAATGTCTTCGGCAAGCCATCCAACTACCGACATTCCAAAAAAACCGCAAAGATAAAAACAGGCCGCCTAGGTCCAAAGCTGCCGATGACGCTTCTCCTAAGCCAGTCGCCTGTTTGTCAGTTCTCAGTGAGGTGCTTTCGCACCCCCTGATACCCGCTACTTCATATTCGCAGGCCTCTACTGAGACCCATTCAGAGTCTGGTATGCTACGAGATGCTTCATCTGTGGAACCTGCATATGTCTCTACCTTGGATGGGTCCGGAACCGCTGTGCAGGCACCGGCTTCTGAGAGTGTATTCAGGCCTACTGACTTGCATATTAAACCAATGCCATCTTCTTCTTCAAGGCCTAAAACTCTAACCATGCCTAGAAAACCGACGCCCAGGCCTCTATGCCTAAACACAAATGATAAGAATGGCTGAAGACCTTACTTTAATCGGGGGAAGCCAACCTTCCCCCCTGGGACCTAGAACTGAATTTGCTCATGATACGTCTGACCAGGATTCTGAAATGTATGCTTCCTCTGATGACCAGGATTTACCCTTATCTACCTATGAGGATTCTAATGCAGAGGACTCTATTCCCTCTGCTTCCCCTCCAGAGGATTTCTCTTTTGGTGAAACCTTGCATACTCTTAGGGAGCATTTTCGCTGGGAAAGCCAGGATTACTGTAAGATTCTAAAAAGAGGCTTGGGGATTTCTTACTCCTGCCCCAACACAGGCCTTTAGCTATTCCTCCTGTACTAGACGTTGTTGATGCCTTTTCAGAATCTAGCTTTGCCCCTGACTCTACCTCCTGCTCCCAGAAAACCTGATAGATATTACAGGGTTCCTGACTCTCACAAGTTCCTTTTTAAAAATCCTACTGCGGATCCTGAGACCATTTCACAGGGACCCAAGGGCATTAAGGCTACTACTGCCAAAAATACTACCCTCTCTGATAGAGACTCCGGGGCGCTGGATAGATGGGGTAAGAAGGTATACACTTCTGCAACCTTTGCCATTAGGGCCTTAAACTGCCAGTTTCATATGTTCAAGTATCAGCAGCATATTATTGGATTGCTTAAACAGAAAATGATGTTGATTCCTGACTGTGCTAAAATTAAGGATTTACAGGATTTAATGCATTCTGATGAACAGGTTGGAAAACACACTTTGCAGTGTGGTTTTGATTCACTAGAGGCATCTTGCAGGGCTGCTTTCACTGGGTCTGTACTTAGAAGGTATGCTTGGCTTAAGGAGCAATCTTTGTCAGATCATGTTAAAGCTAAATTGCTGGATGCTCCCTTAAATCAGGACTGCCTGTTTGGCAACAAAGCAGAAGTAGTTCTTAAAAAGATGGAGGAAAAAGCTAAATCTATGCAAACTGTTAAAGACTTCCTACAAGTATATCCTTCAAGATTTAGTAGGCATTGGCCCTCTAAGAATTGGTCCTTTCCTGCCTCTTCCAGGCCTTCTTAGTCCAAACCTAGAACCAGCAGAACACCCAGGCTTCAGTCCCAGGGTACGCACAGGACTAAGCAGTGGGGGCTCCCACTTCCAAATCAGGGAGTAGTAAGACTACCCCCTATGGTAAGCTGTCTCAATGACTTAACTTTAAAACTTTCAAGCACTTCTCAACTGACTGCTCCTTTAGGGGGAAACATTGCTCAGCAGGCAAAAAACTGGGAACTCATTACCCAGGATAAATGGGTTTTAAATATAGTTTCCCAAGGATACAGATTTCACTTCCACACATTACCAACCCCAAACGGTTGGCCAGACCTACCCCAAATCAGTGGGAAGTGCATTCAGGGCAATTGGAACCCGTGTCAAATGCACCTGCATATCAATCAAAAAGAAATGTTAGCTATACAGAATGCTCTGACAGCCTTCAAGGACCACATTCTTCCAGGACAATTAATTGTAAAGACTGAAAACACCACTGTTATGTGGTACATATACAAGCAGGGGGGTACCCATTCTTACCACCCTCTGCAGACTAGCCATGGCTCTGTGGAACACAGCCTTGAGCTACCAGGTGCATCTACAGGCTCAATTCCTGCCAGGAAAACTAAATACACAGGCAGACGAACTAAGCTGAAATCTCATTGACCCACACGAGTGTAAACTGGAACCAGAGACTTTCAACATGTTGATAAACAAATGGGGGAGCCCAGATATAGACCTGTTTGCCTCCCCCCAGAACTACCAGTTGGACAAATTCTGCACAAGGACTCCCCACAAACAAGCTTGGAAAGTGGATGCTCTGTCCTTCAGCTGGAAAAATCTGTCTGTTTATGCCTTCTTCCTCTGCCTTTCCTCTCCAAAGTACTACTAAAGATCAAACAGGACAAACCAAGACGATACTGATTGCACCAGACTCGCTACGCCAACACTGGTACCCCCTCTTGCGCAGTGTGTCACTGCTGGATCCATGACACCTGCCTCAGACCCCTACCCTGCTGTCACAGCAGGAGAGCCAGATTCTGCACCCTCAGCTTCAAACCCTGAACCTGACAGCCTGGCTAATTACCTAATCTCTCCATTACCATCTGTCAGTAAACAAGTGTTGGATGTCATTTTGGAGGCAAGGAGGCCTAGTACTAGAAAATCCTATGCTGAAAAATGGAAAAGATTCTGTTCCTGGAACCAAACTCTAGGGATGGGCACAGCAGCACCCAATTTACCTCAGATTCTTCAGTACTTAACTGAGATGCTTCACAAGGGCCTTTCTTTTTCCTCCATCAAAATTCATGCCACAGCCATTTCAGCTCATTACAACACAGGACCCACCCCTCTTCTCTCATCCACTGCTCAAGCAGTTCCTCAGAGGGGCCAAACACTTAAGACCACCCAGGAGAGCCCCAACTCCAGCCTGGGACCTTAACTTTGTACTGAAAAAATTCACTCTTCCTCCTTTTGAGCCAGCTGCAAGTGCAGAGTTAAAATTCCTTTCTTGGAAAACAGCCTTCCTTTTAGCAATCACTTCAGCAAGAAGGGTATCTGAATTACAGGCCCTCATGGCAGTGGAGCCTTTCATCATCTTTCATGCGGACAGGATGTCTCTCAGGACCAATCCCTCCTTCATGCCCAAGGTGGTATCCAGTGTGGCTTTTAATCAGTCCATTCATTTGCCAACCTTCTTTTCTAATCCACAGAACAAAGGGGGAATGGATACTGCATTCCTTAGATGTGCACAGACAACTTAGATTTTACTTGGACAGGACTAAACCTCAAAGGATGTCTGAACAACTGTTGGTGGCATTTGCTGCAGGGGCAGAGGGGAAGGCTATTTCAAAGCAAACCATTTCTAAATGGATAGGCCATTGCATTCATTTCTGCTATAAGCACTATGGAAAACCAATCCCACAGGGGATTAGACCCCATTCAACCAGGGCTGCATCTACTTCTACAGCCTTTCTCAGAGGTGTCCCTACCAGGGACATCCTAGAAGCCTGCTAACTGGAGTTCTTACATACTTTCACCAAGCATTACCATTTGCCAGTTTTCTCTAAATCCAGAGCTGGCTTTGCACTGCAGTCTTGCAGGGCCTTATAGCTGGTCCTAATGCTATCCTAGAAGCTGCTACCTGGAGTTCTGTTCATACCTTCAAGCATTGCCACTTGCCTGTTTTCTTTAAACCCAGAGCTGGTTTTGCCACTGTAGTCTTGCAGGGCCTAATAGCTGGTCCTAATGCTCTCTAATTCCCTCCTCCCTTCCTTAGCTTTGGGAATCTACCCAAATGTAATGACTTCTGCGACAGTGAAACACGAAGAACATAGTACAGTTGTGTACACTTACCATAAATGTAGATGTCCGAGTGTATTCACTGTTGCAGTCCTGGTTACCCTCCCTCCAGCCCCCTGACTTCTATTTGCTATACCTCTATTCTTGTTTTACTGATTTAAGCTTTCTGGTGTATTTGCTTATAGTTGGAGGTATAACCTTGTATATAATTGCTTCCCATTAGGGGGGCACCGGATATCTGGGGCAAGAAAAACTGATGTAATGGCATCGGCTGCATGCTTTATACCCCTGACTACCTGACGTCATGGAAGAAGAGAGAGCAACCGACGCAGGACCCAAGACTTTGATAGTTAGGCCGGCTGAGGGCTACCGGCAAGCAGATAACCCAAATGTAATGATTGCAACTGTGAGTACACTCGAACATCTACGTTTATGGTAAGTGTACACAACTGTACTTTATCACTGCCACTAGACATCTCCTTATCAGCTACTTTAAGGGCCTAAACAAGGGCTGTTCAATCTTACTTTGTAATATTAATATCAACACAAATGGTAGTTTGACCAAGAGCAAGGCTATTAGAAGTGGCCCACACAGTGTCACAAAATAAATATGCAAGTACTCTCAAAACCTAAATAGCTCTACAAAGATCAGCCACTATGAAAGGTTTAAATATATGTACTAATAAATAATAAAAGAGCAAGACAATGCTAAATATATATATATTCACAGTGCCATCAGAGTTCAAAACCACAGGAAATATTTAAAACAACATTGCAGGACATATTTAAACTAAGCTTCACTATATTCCTGACTATATCTTAGATAATTGTACTATAGTCTAAGAACATACTATTACCGCAAGGCAGATGTGGTGAATGGATATTCTAGTTGTTGTCAGGTCCAAAATATAATGCAGAATGCTCTCTCTGAGAGTTCTCAAATTGATATCTAATATATTACTGCTGGAATAGCTTGCAAAATTATATTTCTTGTCATCTGACGTTTAGTTCCCAGGTGAAACTCCCACTGCTGGAAGGTAGCCGTATTTAGCATCTACCTGTAAAAATACATAGACCCAAGATGTTTGGCAAATGCTGGAAGTCATAAAACAGTTACTTAAAAAAACTAGTAATTACTTCACTCTGAAGACAATACAGAAAACTTCTTAGGACAGACATTGTGTCTAGCTGCATTGAAAACTGAAAGATACCATCTTTTGTTGCGTGGCCATAAAGTAGTTTAATTTCAGCTATTTTTCTAAAGTTAACCTCCTGTATTCCAGTTTCCAGTGTTAAAATATATATATTTAAACAGTTACAATAGTGCATGTACATTTCTGTTTTCCAGTAGAGGACACTGTGGTTACATTTTAAGCGCAGGCACTTTATAAAATACTTTAACACACGTCTATACCAATCAGTTTGATATACACTTGACATACAGTTCTAATACAATTGTAACACAAGCATCTGATGTTGTCAGTCTTCACGTAATCCTTGTCTGTGGGCTTGGTTCCGAGCCTCAGAACTGACTCTGCCATATATTTCAGCTCGCTCCTTCCAAACTAATGCTCCCCTCTAAATTACCTCGGATCTCTTTTGCGTCATCGTGTGTCAGACGCTTACGACTGCTCTTGAGCTTTGGCTTGTGTTTAAAGTAATTTTTTCCCTTTAAAATATCCTTTTTATGTCTTATTAATTCTCCATTTTCTCTCTATTGTCTTTTTGCTATACCCGCTCCTTTCATTAACTTAGTAGAGTGTGTCTCTTGTCTCTCTCACTCTACCTTCACTACCATTGGTAATTCTTTTCCAGTACCATTGTTGGTGGTACTTTATACCTTTTCAGGTATTTTTTAAATACCATTGTTGGTATTTCCTTTCCCTTTTCCTTTTCCTAGTTTAAAAAGAAAAAAAAAATTCTATTATTCTTCTTTTCTGGTGAGTGTGTGTATTGGTTGATATCATGGATGAAAAATCTAAATCACCAGACAAGTTTTCTAAGGACACCTCGGGCTTTAAAAGAAAGAAAAATGGCCAACTCAGATGGGCATAGGTTCATAGGTTCATAGGTTTATACTAGGCTATCTGCCCAAGGGCATTTATAAGCCTAGCCCATAGTTATGTGGCTTTCGCCACCCCTTTAGTTTGAATAAAAACTATGCCTATCATTTTGCTGTGCCTCTGTCAAGCAGTGACACTGAAGTAATCCCTGGGGTATATCTGCAATCTCCCATCCATTGGTCAAGATTCCTCTTGAACAAGGCCAGAGAGGTGCTCTGCCTCACATGTACCGGGATTTTGTTCCACAGCATAGGGAGTCTCTGGGTGATGAATCTGTCCCTCCAGCACGTTCTATTTATAACCGTGTCAAGGTTTAAGTCTCCCGCCCTTGTGGTTCTGAGGGATCTAGATTTTTGAGGTGAAGCATATTCATCAAATCTGGGTTTGACATGGCCTTATATGTCAGGCACAGGTCACCTCTGAGCAAGCGGTATGAGACTGAATAGAGCTGGAGTTCTTTCAGTCGGGCAGCATAAGACATATTTTTGAGACCCTTTATCCTTTTGGTGAGGAACTTTTGGGGCCTTTCAAGCTGCAGCAGGTGTCTGGTCAGATACATTCCGAACGGGGCATTGTACTCAATCATAGGTCTAATGAGTGATGAGTACAGGGGGACGATGACCTCCCTTGATCTAGATGTGAATCCCTTCATGATCAGGTGGGTGATATAGAAGGTTTTCCTAACTACTTTAGCAACATGAGTGTCAAACGAAAGGCTACTGTCAACCTGGGTCCCCAGATCTCTGATGACTTTTTCTGTGTGTGTGTGGTGTGTCTACTCCTTAGGAAAAGTTCACTTGCAGGAGGACTGTTCGATATGTCATGGTTTCTCTGCTAGGACCCTCACTGAATGGAAAAAATAAGCTCATTCTTAAAGGACTGCTAAAAGGTGACTTCGGGGCCATTTCTGGGTCCAGAATGGAAGCCAGCTCTTCATTACCCTGTCTTCCAAGAAATGACCTTCTTCAGTTCCTAGTTCTTTGGAACCACCTAGAAAGGTTTTTAAGCAGCCTTCGGTGTCAAAGTTCCTTGGCAGCGAGTGGCAAAAAAGATTTGGCACCAACAAAGTCTTCAGAGTCTACTTCAGCTGCCTCTGTACCAATAGATTCATTGGTACCGGAGCAGTCTGAAGTTTTTCATTCTGAGAACTAGGTATTCACCTTCTGTGGATCCATTCAAGGATAGACTACCTAGCCGCTTTGTCGATCTTGGACCCCACTTGGTCTCTTTCGACTTCTTAGGTTTGATCCACTAAGAGTCTCTCTGAATCCGACATTGAGACTGGGAGATCAGCTCCTGATGGCGAAGGGGATGGTTTTTAGTTCTAGTCAAGTTGACACCGGAACTGCCCCTACTACAACACCATCCATTCTTCCTCCTCCAGCTCCTGTTGAGTCATTGGAGCCCACAGTTCTGACATTCCTGGCATCGACTGTCTCTGTTTGGTAGCAACTTCTTTTCCGTAACCGAGAGTTGCTTGAGCTCCTCTGGGCTTTCAGAACCACAGGCCTCCTGGGATTGAGACTCCCTGTCCGGTTCTGAGGTGTATGGATTGACTTCTTTTATTTCAGAACCTTCCATGACCCTCAGTGCTTCGGCTTTTGTAGGATTTTCCCAGGCTTCGGTTTTGGGGGGTCACCTCCTTGGTGTGGGACCTCTGTTCTGAAGGAGGTTATTTTGGTTCCAGGCTCCCATCCCTTTACGTGGGGGGGGGGGGGGGGCTTCCGAATCATGGAGAAGGAATTGTCCATTGAGGATTCACAGTCTGTACCACCCCTGTCGGGCCAGACTTTTACATCTCCTCGACCTGAGCTTCCATCGGTCTCTTCCCTAGGGCAAGAGGGCACAAGAGCCCCAGGCAAGAGCCTCATTGGTGGTTTCCTCTTTGGACACTTCCCCAGAACATCCCCCCAAGGAAGTACCTGTGGAAAAAAAAGTGCAAGTGGAAGCACTTAGACTCCCCGGAGGAGTCCTTCACTGAAGATACTGACTTTGATGAAAGGAAAGGTTCCCTCAGGTCACCCTCTGATGTTTTCTTCAGGGGACAGCATAGAGATCCTGAAACAGAGGGGTAGCTGGTCTTCCCTCCAGCATTTTTCTGAGGAGGAGTCTGTATACCTGGAGGCTTTAAATGCTTCTTGGATCTCTCTGCCCACTGACTTTATGTAATTGATTGTTCAGCGGGCATGGAGACCTGACCTGGATCCTTTGCACCTCCAAAAAAGAGCAACATTGATCCAAAGGCATACCCGTGGATGCCATAGCGATAGCTGCAGCCACTAAGAAGGAACTTGCTGAGGAAAGTCTGACTGTCCATCCTCCTAACAAGGAGTCCAGGACTATGGATAGGTTTGGGAAGCACATTTACGCTTTAGTGACCTTCACTGTCAGGTCCTTTAACTACATGGTGCACTTCACAAGATTACAGAGGGATCTAATCAAAGAGCTCCCGGATACCTTTTCAGGAGCTGTAGCTGAAGAGGTACAGGACAAAGTTGCTTTTCATCTTGCCACCCTTGAAGCAATTTCTAACTTGTCTATGAGACTGATTGCCCACACAGCTGAAGGAACAAGAGTGGCAGGTTCAGGCATAGCCAATAGAATGCACTTCTGGATGCGCTTGTATGATTTTGCGGAGCCATTTAAAGCATCATTAGTCAACACTTTGTTTAACGGATTGTCTATTTTCGGTCCCAAGGTAAAAGAGACTCTGGCCAGATGTGAAAAAGATGGGAAGACACTTTCTGCTGTAGGCATACATTTATCCACTTCTCAACGGCCTTACTGTAGGAACTAGAGAAGTGGGAGACTATGGTTTAAAAAATCCCAAAGGTGTTTCCAGGATTCACGTGGGAAAGACTTTTCCCGGTGCAGAGGAGGAAGTAATGGAAGATGCTGCCCTAGTGGTAGAGGTGGCCCACAAATCCAGGGGTCCAGAGATTCTTTCTCTGGTACTTCCTACCAACACCGCTGAAGGGAGGCCCAATTGCCTTCCTCTGGAGGCAGTCGGGGGCAGTTGTCCCTGCACCAACCCAAATGGCAACTGATAACTTCGGACAAATGGGTGCAGGGAATCATATCCAGTGGTTACAAAATTCCACCATCTGTAATCCAGAACCCCAAAAAAGACTCCTGGATGTTCCACCCAATCTTAGGAAAGCAGCAGTGGTAGAAATTCAAAAGCTGCTCGACAAGAGAGTCATCCAAAAAGTCCCACCAGACCAAATATGATCTAGGTTTTACTCGAGGTTCTTTTTAGTGCCCAAAAACCCAGGGGACTGGAGACCCATTTTGGATCTCAGCCAGTTCAAGGCAATTCAACAGACCAAATTTCAGATGGTCTTGGTACAGTCTGTACTTCCATTCATGGGAAAGGATGATTGGATGTGCTATATAGACCTCCAGGACACATATTACCACATAAAAATGGACAAATGCTCCAGGAGGTTCCTGCACTTCCTGCTGGGAACCAGTCATTTCCAATTTAGAGTATAGCCCTTTGGGCTCACCTCAGCCCCCAGGGTGCTCACCAAATGCATGGCACTCATCTCAGACTGCAAGGATTTCGAGTTTTTCCTCATCTCAACTACTGGCTCCTCACTGCTACGACCAGGCGTCAGAATGGACAAGAGATTACACTCTGCATCTCTAGGCATAGCAATAAATTATGAAAAGTCAAATTTACAACCCTCACAACAACTAGAATTTACTGGAGCCCTGTTGGACTCCGGTTACAGGAATTGCTTCACTCCCAGTGGACAGATTACAAAGGAGCAGATCTCAGGTCAGCCAAATTATCCAGAGCACAAGTGTTCCAGCCAGATTAGTCCTTCAAGCATTAGACTGTATGGCAACCTCAGTCACTCTGGTTCCCTTAACAAGATATCACATGCAAATCTTCCAATGGTTGCTAGCCTCCCAGTGGTCTCCAATAAACCAGCCAATGTCTCATCACGTTTTAATTAACAATTGCTGCAAACAGGATCTTTTGTGGTGGCTGCACTCATTTGAGATTCATTTGGACCGGCCATTCATCCTTCCGTAACCCTAAGCCATAGTGACCACAGATGCTTCCCAGATTGGGGGGGGCATTATCTGGGAAAGACCATCCAAGGCACATGGTCCCAGTTGGAGGCCAACTTGCACATCAGTATTCTAGAGATAAGGGCAGTGCTGTTAGCATTGCAAGCATTTCAGGATGTCCTTTTAGGAACAGTAGCAATTCAGATGGACAACATGTCTGTAGTCTGGTATGTCAACAGAAAAGGAGGAAACAAATCTTACCCTTTGCATCGAGAAGTCCTCAGAGTTTTGCAGTGGGTGATTCTTCCAACCTCATTCTCACCCCAACGCACATTCCAGGGAGCTCCAACGTGATAGTGGAAAAACTGTGCAGAACCATTCTCATGCCTCACGAGTGGTCTTTCAATCCTGTGGTGGCAAAAGAGATTTTTTGTCACTGGGGCCAACCTTGCTGCGATCTTTTTGCGTCCCCTTTGAACCACAAGTGCAGCAGTTACTTTACCCTAATCCCCCCACTGGGGACATCACCCCGAGATGCTCTTCTCCATGATTGCCCCCCCCCCCGGTCTTCTCTGTGCCTTTCCCCCAACTCCTTTGATATGTCATTTTCTAAAGAAAGACAAGGTCTGAGAATTCAATAATCCTATTTCCCCCTTTTGGCCTGGACAAGTTTGTTTTTTCTTCCTTTGGCCTCATCTTCAGAAACCATGGATTCTTTACCCAGCTCCAGATCTACTATCTCATCTGGAGGGCATGGCTCATCTGAACTTTCAACATCTCAAGGTGACGGCGTGACTTCTCCAATTCCCATGATTGCTAGGCATCCTTCTCTTTCCTCTCATGTCCATCAAATCATTGTGGCCCATCACAAACCTTCAGCTAGGAAAGTGTATCAAAGTAAATGGAAAAAATGTGCCAGTTGGGCCCTTATGAACAAACTTGATCCTTATACGACCCCTGTTCATAAAGTTTTGGATGCTTTGACTAACCTCTATCAATCTGGTGCCTCTGCCTCAGCAATTAAAGTCCATCTAGCTGTGATCTCTAATTTCCATATGGGGTTTGATGGGTCATCCCTTATGTCATTTGTAAAGTCTTTTTAGTGAGAGCCTTAATGTTAAGAACTCCATTTAAAGAACCCGTTCCTCCCTGGGATCTAACACTAGTTCTTCATTCTCTCACCTTGTCTCCTTTTGAACCACCAGCTTCATGTGACTTAAAGTTTCTGACATAGAAAACTTTATTTTTAGTGGCTATTACATCTGCCAGAAGAGTATCTGAACTTCATGCCTTGTCCAGCAAACCACCCTACATAATGTTTCACAAAGACGGAGTCTCCCTTAGGACTAATCCATCCTTTTTACCACTGGTAGTGTCAGAATCTAATATCAGTCAGACACTTCCAGCTACCAGTCTTTTCCCCTAATTTTTCCAGTAAAGGAGAATATTCCCTTCATTTATTAGACGCCCACAGACAGCTACGATTTTATCTTCACAGAACAAAGGATTTCAGAAAATCTGACCATTTGTTGCTTTTTCTTCACTTTCTTTAGGCAACCCAGTTTCTAAGGTTTCCTTGGCAAAATAGCTCAAAGATTGTATTACTTTTATCTGTCAGTCTAAAGGGCTCTGCCCTTCTCACCCAGTAAAAGCCCACTCAACTAGAATGATGGCAGCTTCTGCAGTTTTTCATGCCAGAGGTTCTTTAGATGATATTTGTGCAGCAGCCACTTGGTCTTCTCCACACACCTTTATTAGTCATTACAAATTAGATCAGGTCTATAGGGGACAAGCATCATTCTGTTCGATGGTGCTTAGGAGTAGTCTTCCATGAGACCTCCCAAGATTCAGTAGCTGGGGACTTTGTCCCACAGTCAAGGATTACGTGAAGATTGACAACATCAGATAGTTCCATCTGTGTTGTTGATTTTCACTAAATCTTGACTTTCCCTCCATCCTTCTCCCAGCCTAAGATTTTTAGTGGATCAAATTTTCCTGGAACTGGCTTCATATTGGGGACACACATCTGGTCTCTTATTCTTACTGCTATTTGTCTGCCACTAATTTAGGCAAACTCGAGCTGAGGTAATTTAGAGAGGAGCATTGTGGGTGAAGCCTAGCTTCGAGAGTTTGGAAGGCTCAAGCTGAAATATATGGCAAAGTCATTTCCGAGGCACTGAACCAAGCCCACAGTCGAGGATTAGTGGAGATTGACAACACCGATGGAAAGTTATGTTAAGACATAACTTCTTTATCGTATACAAGTCATGTTGATATTCACAAATGACATATAATTATTTACAAAATTCCAGGTAGCTGTGCTGGCTGTATCTCTCTTTGTCACAGATATCACTAAAGAACGCCTTTATGATTGTCCTTATTTGAGGAAGCTAATTTGAATTCATAGTTTGCTTTGGAGGACTTCACAAGAAGTCTTATTTGCTTGTTTAAGCTGAGGAGGGAGTGTTTCCAGTTTAGGGCTCGCTCCCTCTTACTCTTGGACAGTAATTTCTTCTTATTGTAAAACCTGTTAATGGCAGTTGTCCACCAGGCAGGATTTCTCTTCCTTAAGGAGTTTGTTTTGGTCCTGTCAGGTACAGCCGAGTCAATGCAGTTATACAGATGTTTTTAGTAAGTATTGGTGTAAAACTTTGCATAGTTGCCAGTCCCATCTGACTGGGGGAGGTGCAGTGAAGCTATTTATACTATCCCGTAAGAGGTTATAATCTGCTTTGGAGAAATTTTTTAATTTAGTTGCTGCTGGGGGGGGGGGGTTGTCTGGTATAATAGTTCAAGTGGGACTGATTTGTGGTCAGATCTCACCAGGAAAAACCTCACAGTGGGGGTGCTACATTGGTCCCCCATATTGGTAATTGCTTCTCATGTATATTTTATTCGGAAGTGAGATGGTGGTCATTCTTTCTTTTGTTCAATAATAACTTACATTTGGGGGAAAAAGTCGCTGTGTCTTCCTTAGAAGACTTCTCTTCTAAATCCATAAAGTAGTGAACTTGGGTAGACACACTGCCTCTTAAGTCGCTGGAAAAAAAACATGCAGATAATGGAGCAGCTGCTGGTGAAATTCGACGAAGTATGCTTTCTTCTCCAGCTAACAGTAGGGGTTGCAAAGCTGGTCATAAAAACTAAATATTTGACATTTACCAGTGTCTCTCCAGACATCTTATAAAGTAAATCCTACATTAATGCTAGTATCTGTCAGACATCCCTGTTAGTTTACAAGTTTACAAACTCTAGTCCCAGCAGAAAAACTGTCTAAGTGTCTGACTCCTAAAATCCTCTTAAGCATATACTAACCAAGGATGGAATATCAATTGTATCAGCACAGGTGCAATCCATTTTTCAGTTTACTGTGCCCCCCCAGGATTTCAGTAAAAGGCAGATGTTCATCATGCATACAGCTGCAGTCATAGCAGATGGGTTATCCTGCCGTCAGGCGGGTCCTCGGTTGGCCGAATTCCAAAGTCTAGGTCCGGTGTCGGATGTCGTCGCCTCTTCCCTGACGTCAGTGCGGCAGGGGTTTAAAAAAAACAGCCGACGCCATTTTCTTCAGTCTTTCTTGCCGCGCGGTGCCTGAAGCAGAAGCAGTTCGCAAGTGCCGGTCGGCCAGCTCCTGAGATTACGAATATTTTTCAACCGAAGTCGTCTTGAAAGCTAAGTACCCCGTTGGGGAAACTTTTCTTGCCTCAGACTGATGTCAGACAGTTAATAATTGCATTTCATGTGGGAAGCAAATACCGCATAAGGATTTCCATTCCCTCTGCATTCCTTGCTTAGGCCCAGACCACGACATCTCGGCCTGTCGTTTTTGTGCTACATTCAACAAACGCAGTATTAAGTGTCGGGCGGAGTTCGCCCACCACTATTTTGGCAAAAAGTTTAATTACATTATGTTGTCGGATACTCCGACTCCAGTTTTGAGTAAAAAAATGCAAAGATAAGGACCGACCTACGAGGTCCGCAACTTCTACCGACACCACGCTAAAGCCGTCTGCAGGTGCTCCGGTTCTCAGCGAGGCACCTACGCAGCCCCTGACTACTGAGGACACTTCTTTAGCGGTGTCTTCTGTGCCCGAGGTCGCAGGCTCCTCGGCCCACACCCCGATTACAGATACCGACGCCACTCTTGGCGGGGAAACTTAGAGTTTAGACAGGCCTGCCACCTCTCAAGGTGTCTTCAGGCCGCCTTCTTTTTCCATTAAGGCTTTCACTAAATCTAAAGCAGCCATGCATACTAAAAGACAAGCTCCACAGGGCCCCTCTCAAGGCCCCATGCCTAAAAAACAGATGCTCAAAATGGCTGAGGATTTGATTACTCTTATCAGGGGTTCTCAACCCCCCCTCGGACAAAAGGCCCAGAGTAGAGGAAGAATACCCTTCCTCGGACCAGGCCTCCATTACTTCAGAACATTCTGAAGACCAGGAACATTCATACTCCCCTTTTGAAGATTCTGATGCAGAGGAGTCCATTCCCTCTGTCTCCCCCCCCCCCCGAGGACTATTCTTTTGGGGAAACCTTACATACTTTGAGGGAACACTTCCACTGGGAAGGCCAAGATTACTCAGACTCCAAGAAAAGGCTCAGGGATTTCCTCTTGCTCCCTCAGCACAGGCCTCTGGCTATCCGTCCTTAGACATACTAGATGATGTGTATTCAGAGGTCAGCCTTAACCCAGATTCTTTACCTCCAGCTCCAGTCAAGCCTGACAGGTATTACCGGGTTCCTGATTCACACCAATTCCTATACAAAAGCCATGCGGCTGACCCAGAAACTATTTCACAGGGTCCCAAGGGAATTAAGGCCTCCACTGCTAAAAATCCATTACCTTCAGAGAGAGATTCCAGAGCTTTAGAAAGGTGGGGGAAAAAGGTATACACCTCGGCCACTTTAACCATGAGGGCATTAAACTGTCAGTTCCATATGTTAAAGTATCAACAGTTTTTGTTATCTCAGTTGAAAAGCAAAATGTCACAACCTGAACAACCAGGCTTGAAGGAGTTGCAGGATTTGTTGCATAGTGCAGAACAAGTGGGTAAACATACCTTGCAATGTGGTTTTGATGCTTTAGAGGCCTCATGTAGAGCTGCTGTTACAGGATCAGTTGTACGAAGACATGCTTGGCTCAAAGAGCAAACCTTACCAGATCATGTCAAAGCTAAATTACTAGATGCACCTCTTCAAAAATATGTATTGTTTGGTTTTAAGCTGAGGAGGTGTTAAAGAAAATGGAGGAAAAGGCAAAATCAATGCAAACAGTGAAAGATTTCCTACAGGTACAACCTCCACGTTTCAGTAGAAATTGGCCTTCAAAAAATTGGTCCTTTCCAGCCACGGACAGACCTCAAAGAGGTAGATACAGGCGCCCGAGGGGTAGAGGGCAATCTCAAGGATCATTTAGAGGCAGACAATGGCAAGCACCTACTCCAAGAGGTGGAGAGGATAGATCACAGCCATTCAGAAAGCAGAACCAATGACTTTCCCCTTTGCATGCCAAGCAAAGCTCTAATGGCAGTACCTTTAGGTGGGAAACTGGCATTTTCGAAAAATTGGCATATTGTCACAAAAGACAAATGGATCCTGGACATTATAGACAGAGGCTACAGATTCCACTTTCACACCCTTCCAAAAATGAGGCATGCCAAACCTGCCACAAAATCAAAGGGCAGAGGCACAAAAACAAATTTCAGCTCTCATGGACATGACAGCTATTCAAGAGGTACCTGCACAAGAACAGGGTCAAGGTTTTTATTCCAGACTATTCCTGGTACCAAGGAAGGACAAAGATTGGAGGCCTATTTTGGACCTATCCATACTAAACACACATTTACTTGTACCACGATTCAAGATGCTCACATTACAGCAGCTTCTTCCCATGCTGGGCAAGGAATCTTAGCTGGTAACATTGGACCTCAAGGAGGCATACCTGCATGTCCCTATCAGACAAGATTGCAGAAGATACCTCAGATTTTTTGCAGGTTCAACCCATTATCAATTCTCTGCATTGCCCTTTGGCTTATCTACTACGCCCAGAGTGTTCACGAAATGCCTGGCATCAGTAATTGCCTTCTGCAGACTTCAAGGGATACAAATATACCCATATTTGGACGACTGCCTGATCCAAGCGGACAGCAAACACATACTTCTGAAACACCTGGCGTTTGTAATAAAGTTGTTGAAAACTCTGGGATATACACAGTCAACAAAAAGAAATCAAGACTAATACCCTCTCAAACAATAATTTTCCTGGATGCCAGCTTGAATACAAACACCCAGATGGCCTACCTCACGCCAGAGAAGCAAGGGCAACTAACACAATACTTCAGAAAACTGGCAACCTTCACCAGGCTGACTGCAAGGAAAATCCTGCAGGCTCTGGGATTCATGGCATCTTGCATCCTGCTGATCCCATTTGCAAAGCTGCATATGAGGAAACTTCAATGTCACCTAAAAAACTTATGGTCTCAACACAGCCACAGTTTGGAAACAATTATACCACTGATTCCATGCCTCCAAAAGGAATTTCTGTGGTGGGCTCAAGTATGCCAAAGAAATATAGGTCTCCCATTCTGCTTGCCTCAAGCAAATCTAATCATCACAACAGACGCCTCGTACTACGCCTGGGGGGCGCACATGACAGATCAGTGCATTCAGGGCAAATGGTCCCAAAAAGAAAGCACCTACACATCAATCAAAAGGAAATGCTAGCAGTAAAAAATGCTATTATGGCTTTCAAAGACCTACTGCATCCAGGCCAGCTGTTGATAAGGACAGACAACACCACAGTGATGTGGTACATAAACAAACAGGGAGGAACCCATTCATATCCCCTGTGCAGACTAACCATGTCTCTTTGGAACATGGCTCTGGAATTGTAAATCCAACTTCAAGCACAATTCCTGCCAGGCAAGGAAAACACGCTGGCAGACAACCTAAGCAGAAATATGACAGATCCACACGAATGGAAGTTGCATCCTCAAGTTTTTACAAAGATAATTCAAGCATGGGGAAGGCCAGACATAGATCTCTTTGCTACCCACAGAAATTACCAATTGACAAAATTCTTCTCAAGGACCTATCATCCACAGGCCTGGAAAGTGGACGCATTCTCTTTCAGTTGGACCACAATGACAGTTTATGCCTTTCCACCTCTTCCTCTGCTGCCCAAAGTTCTATTAAAAGCCAGAGCAGACAGACCAAATATGATTCTCATTGCTCCAGACTGGCCAAGACAACACTGGTACCCACTCCTGAGGAGCCTGACGCATTCCCCACCATGGATCCTGCCTCTAATGCCTCTTCTGTTGACTCAGCACAACTTCAAAACTCTTCACAGTCAGCTGAAAACACTGTCTAGTCGCATGGAGGATTACTTAAATTCACAACAGACCCTACTCTCCAAGGAGGTGCAGGATGTCATTTTGGAGGCCAGAAGGCTTTCTACTAGAAAGGCCTACTCCGCAAAATGGAAACGGTTTTGTGCCTGGAATGAGAAAAAGGGTCAGAATCCTGGAATACTGAATTTACCTCAAATATTACAGTACCTTGCTGAGATGCTAAACAGTGGACTTTCATTCTCCTCCATCAAAATCCATGCCTCAGCCATTTCTGCTCAATACAACACTGATCCTCCTTTATTCTCTCACCCTGTCTTAAGACAGTTCCTCAGAGGGGCTAAGAAAATAAAACCCCCAAGGAAGCAACCAGTACCTGCTTGGGACCTCAATTTCATTCTAGAAAAACTGACCCTGCCTCCATTTGAGCCAGCTGCTTCAACAGAACTGCAATATTTGTCATGGAAAACAGCCTTCCTTCTGGCTATCACCTCAACACACAGGGTTTCGGAACTACAAGCCCACATGGCTGTGCAGCCTTTCATCAGGACAGAGTTTCCTTACGAACCAACCCTTCCTTTATGCCAAAGGTAATATCCAAAGGTAGTATCCAGGGTAGCCTTGAATCAGGCTATCCACTTACCTACCTATTACCCTAATCCACAAAACAAAGGGGAGAGACTACTACATTCCTTGGACATTCACAGACAGCTTCATTATTATTTGGACAGAACAAAGCCATTCAGAAAATCAGAGCAACTCTTTGTGTCCTATGCTACAGGTGCTCAAGGGAAGGCTATTTCCAAACAGACAATCTCAAAATGGATAGCCCACTGCATACGCTTTTGTTATTCTTTTCATGGTAAAACTGTACCTACAGGCATCAGATCTCACTCCACAAGGGCCACAGCTACCTCTGCAGCTTTCCTTAGGGGGGTTCCTATCAAAGATATTTTGGAAGCAGCCACTTGGAGTTCTGTACATACATTCTCCAAGCACTACCACCTACCATTATACTCCAAATCTAGAGCGGGCTTTGCCACTGCAGTCTTGCAGGGCATCCTTGCTCCTCCTAGTTCCACTTAGTGCCTACCACCCCTTTTTTAGCTTTGGGATTCTACCCATCTGTTATGACTGCAGCTGTATGCACGATGAACATAGTACAGTTTTGTACCTACCATAAATGTAGATGTTCGAGTGCTAATACAGCTGCAGTCCAGGTTTCCCTCCCTCCTTCCCCTCTTGGGACAGACCTAATGGCTAACACCTCCTCATACAACCTGATTGGGGTATTCTTTTATGGTGTATTTGCTTGCATCTACTGTTTTTTGATTATATTGATTTGCATTATTACATAAATTTATGTTTTGCCTTCCGTCTGGGGGCACCTGACATCTGGGGCAAGAAAAACTGAAGAAAATGGCGTCTGCTGTTTTTTTTTTATACCCCTGCCACACTGACGTCAGGGAAGAGGCGACGACATCCGACGCCGGACCTAGACTTTGGAATTCGGCCGACCGAGGACCCGCCTGACGGCAGGATAACCCATCTGTTATGACTGCAGCTGTATTAGCACTCGAGCATCTACATTTATGGTAGGTACAAAACTGTACTTTCACAAGTAAATAGTTGAAATGGTTCAAGAATCTACCGGTTTACAGCAGCCCATTTTGATTGGCTTCCCTATCTCCTGCATTTTTTAGTTATTTCTGTTGTGGTATGTCATTGTAAATGTACCAGTCGTGTTTACAATGAGTAGCACATAGGATCTACTTTTATGTCACTCTTTATCAAAAGATCTGCAAATTATCTGTAAATGTTGACGCTGTTGTTTACTAGTGACTGTAATATGGCTTATTATTGCACCTTTTGACTAACGTTCAGTTAAGATCTCTGTTTTGTCATACCTGCATTATTGTTTTTCATTATGTTGTAGGTTCATAGGTTGGTACTCTGCTATCAGCCCTAAGGCCTATACAAGCCTAGCCATGACAATTCCCTGGCTATTTCTTCCCACACTATTTACTTCCCTGGACCCCTGTCTAGCAGGACAACTGACGTGATCCCTGGGGTGAATTTCCTTTCTCCCATCCAGTCGTCAAGGTTCCTTTTGAAGAGGGCCAAAGAGGCACTCTGCTTGACATGTATGGGCAATCTGTTCCAGAGTCTGGGGAGTCTCTGGGTCAGGAACCCTATCCCTCCATCATGTTTTGTTTATTGTGATGACAAGTATGATTGGCAATTTTTGTTGTTGCCTTCCCCAGTTAGGCTGAGACTGTAACTTATAACCAAATAATAAACAAAAATAAATAAATGTAGGAGCACTATCAAAAGCCTTCACTGTTATCATTGCTTGTAGGCAAGGCACAAGAAACAGTAAAAGGTCTCCATTTCTATTTTCCTGAGAGAAGAAGGAAGAATAATGTTGGAGGAGTTGGATAGACTCAACATTTGAAATAGATTTGGACAATGATGTAACTACATCTCAGTTCCCAATGCCCTGGAAGGTGCTACTTTTATTGAACTGTTAATTCTGTGGAGCTCTTTGGATGGGTTTCTGAAACCATTCCTTAAAAAGGAGGCACTTGAAGAGTCTGCATATAAAGCAGAGATCTGTACTCCTGTTCTGTATATATTTAATAATATTTTGTCATCCAGCTCATCCTGACATGTGGACTTCAGCTTCTAAGAGGGTAGATTAGCTGTGATGGAGGAGATCTTCTTAACAGTTTGAAATCATACCCAGCCAAATAGTATTGTCCTCTTTGAACACCAGAGCAGGACTCTTCAGTAGTCACTCTGCCTTTTACTAGATGGGCATAACAGATGTATACATCCATCAATTTATCTTTCAGAATTTTGAATTTGGCCCACATAGTGACATACCAGGGCTTCATTAGGTCAGATACTTTTATTTTTCCATTTCTTGAAGGGAAAACCTCAAGTAAACTTGAAAAATAGACCCTGTAAATCAGATAATGTAGGAGTACATCTCAAGTATGCATATGATGCTGTTGATGCCACTTTTAGGCCATTTTCTCCTTGAGTAGCCATAAGGAGATAGGCTTGGTTGATAATGGAACCATATCCAGAGGATGTCGCATCACAAACAGAGACGTGTTGTACCCAAGACATTATTTGGAAAATGTGCAACTCATATTATTTTGGGACAGTGTAAGAGAAAGACAAAGCAAGGGCTGTAGTAAAACAATTTATTTTTATTCTCATTCCCACATTTCTAGAAACATTGTACTAGGTAGATCTTTTTCTAGATAGCAAAACCTTCACAAAACATCTTTGTTACAGCCCCTTCTCCTGTATCTTGTAAGTCCAAGTGCTAGCAACAGGGATGGTCCTGGTGACCACAGCCAATGCACCCTTTATCTTCCAGAGGTACGGATGGGAAAGGGTTAATTTTCAGTTGGTTTTTCCCCCGATAGGCTGTCAGAATATTACATAAGTAGTTTTTTTTTCTAACCAATTTTAGAAAGTTATTTAATGGAATGTTGAGTTACTAGTTTTTTCTTACCAATATCAGAAGGTTATTGAACAGAAGTTCAAGAGTTACCTCCATTTCCATCTCAAGTGTAGATTGCATTAGAGCTAATAGAACAGTTGTTATGATAGAAGAGCCCAGTGTATTAGATCACAGACCACCGTTATTCCAGGTATTTTCTAGTTCCAAGAGACAAAGCTTGGAGATATGTACTTGAACAGTAAAACTGTAATCCATTAATTTTGACATAATGCATGAGCTACCGTTTGTAGAAGAGCATTCCATTCCTTTTGCTATGTTGCACAAGAAATATTCTTCCCTTCATATCCCAGTGAGACCTCACAGGAAATATTTGCATTTACAAGCAGCACGTCTGTGTCCAGTTTGCTACTTTCACTTTTAGCCTATTCACAGTCCTGAGTATTTACTAAATGTTTAACTTTAGTGTTGCATTTCTGAGAAAGCAGCAAATAACCATCTTTCTTAAATTCCTTACAGTAGCTCAGACATGAGAGCACTTGTCAAAACACACGGAGGTTATAATAATGCTTTCCAGAACCTTGGATGTAATTGTAAAACTACATGAAGTCAAACCTATACTTTTTACAGACAGAACTTTGTGGAGAACTTCAAGGGGGCAATCAAAGAATCACTCTAGTTTATTTTTCTGATCTTAAGAACAGGTGCAAAAGATAGAAGCTTTAATGAAGCAATTCTTTTCACTGATAGTACTAACAGGGCAACCATTTTTGGACAGTGAGAACAAATCATTTTTATCCTGGTGCTTGTTTTACAAGAGGTCACATGAGAAAACCACAGAGTATTAAAGAATCTATGAAATTAGGCATCAGACGTACTAGAAGATGTCCTTCAAGAATGCAACTGCAGTCATAACATATGGGTTGTCCTGCCTCAGGCAGCCCTCGGTCGGCCGGATTCCAAAGTCTGGGTCTGGCGTCGGCTGGTGTCGCCTCCTCTCCGACGTCAGAACGGCTGGAGTATAAAGGCATCGGCCGATGCCATCTTCTTCAGTCTTTCTTGCCGCGCGGTGCCCGAAGCAGAAGCAGTTCGCAAGTGCCGGTCGGTCAACTCCTGTGTTTTCAATACCGAAGTCATCTAAAAGCTAAGTACCCCGTTGGGGAACATTTTTTCTTGCCTCCGCCGATGTCAGAACAAATTGAGAAAGTTAATAATTGTTTGTCTTGTGGTAAACAAATACCTCATAAGGACTTCCATTCTTATTGCCTCCCTTGCCTGGGCCCAGACCACGACGTCTCGGCCTGTGCTGCCTGTGCTTGCTTTAATAAGCACACTCTCAGGCGCCGGGCAGAATTTGCCGAAGACTTTTTCGGCGAATCTTTTGCTTATATCACGCCGTCGGAACAACCGACAACTCAATCTACCAAAAAACGAAAGGACCGGGACCGACATCCTCGGCCCGCGTCCTCCACCGATACTCCTCCTAAACCCTCCGCGAGTGCTTCGGTCCCTTCGGAAGTGGTAATAAAACCGCTCCAGGCCGACGACACAGCGTTTACACGTCCTTCGGTCTCGGAGTCTACACCGGTGCCGGTTGTTGATTTTCCTCCAGAAACCAAAGTTCTGGATCTACCCGACACCATTCCTGTGGACAAGGTTACTCCTGCACGTGGGGCAGCTAGGCCTCCTGTATCCATGTCCATCAAGGCCTTTGCACGTGCTAAGGCCGCCAGCCAGGCCAAGGCCCATCCTAAACCTACTGCCCAGGCCCCTTCTTCTGATAAACAGATCATGTCTCTTGCTGCAGATCTTATTTCTCTTATCAGGGGGTCACAGCCTCATCCAGACAGAGGTTCTCAGCCGCCTGCAGAGAAAAGGCCCAGAACTGAGCAGGCCGACAACCTCTCTTCAGATGAGGCCTCTGGGCATTCTGAGCATTCAGATACCCAAGAAGAATCCTTCCAGGCCTATGAGGACTCTGATGCTGAGGAATCAATTCCCTCTGCCTCTCCTCCAGAGGATTTTTCGTTCGGTGAAGTCCTTCACTCTATGAGGGAGCATTTTAAATGGCAGGGTCAGGAATTCTCTGATTCCAGGAAAAGGCTACGTACCTTCCTCAAGCTACCCCAGCACAGACCTTTAGCTATCCCTCCAGTTATGGATGTCCTGGATGATGTTTTCTCCGACTCCAGTGCTAACCCTGATTCTCTCCCTCCTGCTCCAGTCAAGCCAGACAGATATTATAGGGTCCCTGACGCCCACAAACATCTCTTTAAGGCCCATTCTGTGGATCTAGAAACTATTTCACAGGGCCCCAAGGGAGTGGCTACTTCCACAGCCAAGAATCCACTGCCAGCGGATAGGGAAGCTAGGTCCCTGGAGAGATGGGGTAAGAAAGTTTATACCTCTACCACCCTGGCCATGAGGTCACTTAACTGCCTTTTTCATGTTTCAGTACCAGGATTTTTTACTGGATGAGTTACAGAAAAAGCTAGCCTCTCCTGAGCCTATTGATAGAAAGGCATTGCAGGATCTAGTACATAACACTCAGCAGGTTAGCAATCATTTTCTTCAGTGTGGTTATGATGCATTGGAGGCTTCATGTAGGGCAGCTATGACTGGGGCTGTTATTTGTAGACATGCTCGGTTAAAAGAACAGCCACTGCCAGACCATGTTAAAGTAAAGTTTCTTGATGCACCTCTGGAAAAACAGAAGCTTTTTGGTGCTAATGCACAAGATGTGTTGAAGTCCATTGAGGAAAAAGCTAAATCAGTACAAACAGTCAAAGATTTCCTCCAGGTTCAGCCTCCCAGATTCAGCAGGAATTGGCCTTCAAAGAATTGGTCCTTTCCGGACACTGACAAGTTTCAAAGGGGAAAAAACAGGCGTGCCCGAGGTAGAGGGCAATACCGAGGCTCCTACAGGGGCCGCCAGTGGCAACCACCAAATCAAAGAAGTGGCGCAGGCAGTCCAGCTGCACCACAAGGACAACCACAATGACTTGACTTTCATACCGCCTACAAAGGCTCAAAGAGAAGCACCTTTGGGCGGAAAATTATCCTTATTCTCAAAAAACTGGCATATATTAACCAAGGACAACTGGATTCTGGATTTAATAGACAAAGGTTACAGATTCCACTTCCATACTTTGCCAATAAGACAAGGCATGCCAAACCTGCCACTCCATCAAAGGGCAGAGGCACTCATTCAAGTTTCAAAGCTGTTAAATATAAAAGCAATAGAAAAGGTCCCTCCACAGGAACAAGGCCAGGGATTTTATTCAAGACTGTTCCTTGTTCCAAAAAAGGAAAACAAATGGAGGCCTATACTGGACTGGTCTACTCTAAATACTTCTCATTGTGCCAAAGTTCAAAATGCTGACGTTGCAGCAACTCCTTCCCATGCTGGGCAAGGGGTCTTGGCTGGTCACTCTGGACCTCAAGGAGGCATACCTGCATGTCCCAATCAGACAAAGCTGCAGAAGATACCTCAGATTTCTTGCAGGGACAGAGCATTATCAATTCTCAGCATTGCCGTTTGGCTTATCTACTGTGCCCAGAGTGTTCACGAAATGCCTGGCATCAGTAGTGGCACACTGCAGACTCCAGGGGATTCAAATATACCCCTACCTGGACGACTGCCTCATACAAGCAGACAACAAACAAACCTTGATAGCAAACTTGGACTATGTCATTCAATTACTACAGGCTTTGGGATACACAGTCAACATTCAGAAATCAAGACTTCTGCCATCCCAACAGATTATTTTCCTAGGAGCCAAACTGGACACAAAAACACAAATGGCTTATCTCACAGAGGAAAAACAGCAGTTACCAGAGTACTTCAAAGGCCTAGCAAAGCTCTCCCAGCTGACTGCAAGGAAAATCCTGCAGGCCCTGGGGTTCATGGCATCTTGCATTCTTCTGATACCTTTGGCAAGACTTCATATGAGAAAGCTGCAATGGTACTTAAAAAGCTTATGGTCCCAACACAGCCAAAGCCTAGAGGACGTAATCCCACTCATTCCATGTTTGCGAAGAGAATTTTTGTGGTGGGCTCAAACAAGTCAGTTAAACAAAGGCATGTCTTTCAACAAACCTCAAGCAGGCCAAATGATTACAACAGACGCCTCGGACCATGGATGGGGGGCGCACATGGAGGGCAGATGCATTCAAGGTCAATGGACACCAAGGGAAAGGCATCTGCACATAAACCAAAAAAGTTGTTGGCAGTGATACAGGCAATCGAGACTTTCAAAAAATCACTTCAACAAGGACATTTGCCAATAAGGACAGACAACACCACTGTTATGTGGTATATAAACAAGCAGGGAGGCACTCATTCTTATCCCCTCTGCAGACTAACAATGATTCTCTGGGAAAAATCCCTAAGTCTGAAGATACATTTGCAATCCCAATCCCAGTCCCAGCAAGGACAATGTACTGGCGGACAAGCTGAGCAGAAATTTCTTGGATCCACATGAATGGATGCTGCATCCTCACATTTTCTCACAAATAACAAGGACATGGGGAAGATTGGACATAGATCTCTTTGCTTCTCACATGAATCATCACCTGGAAAAGTTCTGTACAAGGACCCACCATCCTCTAGCCTGGAAAACGGATGCTCTCTCCTTCAGCTGGAATTCCCTAACAATTTATGCATTCCCTCCTCTACCACTGCTGACCAAGGTGATACTGAAGATCAAAGCAGAACAACCAACAGGCATTTTTATAGCTCCAGACTGGCCAAGGCAGCACTGGTACCCATTGCTGTTGAGCATAACTCGGACCAAACCGTGGCCTCTGCCCCTATGGCCGCTGCTTCTAACACAACACCATTACAGGACTGTTCATCAAAACCTGAAAACATTGCATCTGACAGCCTGGAGGTTACCATAACTCCTTCCGATATCTCTCTTTCCAAAAAAGTTCAAGAGATCTTACTGGAAGCACGCAGACCTTCCACCAGAAAAACCTATTCAGCCAAGTGGAAGAGATTCATCATCTGGAATGCTAACAGGGGTCAGGATACAACAGTATTGAGTATACCTCAGATTTTGGAATACTTGGCAGAAATGTTTCATACTGGTCTCTCATATTCTTCCATAAAGATTCATGCCTCAGCAATCTCAGCAAAATACAAATGTGATCCACCTGTGTTTTCACATCCTTTGCTAAGACAGTTCCTAAGAGAGATAAAGAATATCAAACCTCCCAGGAAACCGCCAGTACCTGCATGGGACCTCAACTTCGTCTTGGAAAAATTAACTCTTCCTCCCTTTGAACCAGCAGCAACTTCAGAAATGCAATTTCTCTCATGGAAAACGGTTTTCCTATTGGCAGTCACATCAGCAAGAAGAGTCTCGGAGATACAGGCACTCATGGCAGTACCTCCTTTTCTCATTTTTCATCAGGACAGAGTCTCTCTAAGAACCAATCCTTCATTCATGCCAAAAGTAATTTCCAGGGTGTCTCTAAATCAAGCCATTCACCTGCCTACTTTCTTCCCCAATCCTCAAAACAGGGGGGAAGCACTGCTGCATACTTTGGACATACACAGGCAGCTACGCTATTACTTGGACAGAACTAAGGCCACCAGAAAGTCTGACCAACTGTTTGTAGCCTATGCTGCTGGAGTACAAGGAAAAGCAATCTCCAAACAAACAATTTCCAAATGGATTGGACACTGCATCAGATTCTGCTATTCTTTTCATGGAAAAGGTGTGCCAGCCAATATTAGGCCACACTCCACCAGAGCTATAGCTACATCCACAGCTTTCCTAAGAGGAGTGGCTACAAAGGACATTCTAGAGGTTGCTACATGGAGCTCCGTTCATACATTTACCAAGCACTACAACCTGCCTTTATACTCCAGATCCCGAGCAGGCTTTGCTTCGGCAGTCCTGCAGGGCATTTTAGCTACACCATCACTTTCTTAGTTCCAACCACCCCCAGCTTGGCTATGGTATTCAACCCATATGTTATGACTGCAGTTGCATTCTTGAAGGACATAGTACAGTTTTGTACCTACCATAAATGTAGATGTCCGATAGATATGCAACTGCAGTCGGATTTTCCCACCCTCCTACCCCTCTGCAACCTTCTTTATGGGTCCACTACCCCTATTCCTATTAGCTGGGGGTATCTCCTATGGTGTATCTGTTTTATTACTGTTGTGCATGTCTGGAATTGTTTATCCATTCACCAAATTTAGCCTTCCTAGGAGGGCACCTGGCATCTGGGGCAAGAAACACTGAAGAAGATGGCGTCAGCCGATGCCTTTATACTCCAGCCATTCTGATGTCGGAGAGGAGGCGACACCAGCAGATGCTGGACCCAGACTTTGGAATCCGGCCGACCGAGGGCTGCCTGAGGCAGGACAACCCATATGTTATGACTGCAGTTGCATATCTATCGGACATCTACATTTATGGTAGGTACAAAACTGTACTTTGCAGTTCTTGCAATGCATTTATTGAAGGTGGAATTCCTTTGATGGCAGGAACCTCACAGCTTAAAAATGGAGCATAATTTGGGCCTTTTTTATCCTCAGTAGCATTTGACGATAGACTTCTCAGATTGTTGTTGGTGAGCCCACCTGCAAAAATGTGCGTTAAGAATACTGATCTTCATAAGAATAACCTGTTCACACCCATTTGAAAGAATTGAGTGCAGTTGCAAAACTGTTAGTCTTGGGTCCATTCTTTAGACGGGGCCTCTCCACATCATCATTAATTCTTCAGTGACATGCTTCATTAGCAAACTGGTAGGCACATGGTCTTATCAGCTTTACTGGGTTGCAGTTTTAATTTGGTGATCGAGAAACCAACCAAATCTCTTCCTAATAGCTGGCATCTTGCATGACAGTAGGACATGTTTGGATATTCACTCTGCAGGTAGATGTCCCTAGCACATGCATGGCAGTTGTATACTACATTGTTTTTAATAAGTAGCAAGCCTGTGGTGTATGCTGAAATTGGGCTGACTTGCTACTCATCTGAATAGTTACTTCCCAGCTTTAGTTCAGTAATTCTTCAATTCTTTGGATGCTGAGTGCCTTTCCCTTTGTTTGAACGCAGGATCTGAAAAACTAGCTTCCTTCAGTATGAATGGTAACAAGGTAACTCTGACAGGCCAGGCTAATTTTAACATTGTTAGATTAATTTAGTCATCCCTTTGAAGCTAACCCAGGTTACTCATGAGGCAAATTGTTCATATCTGCACTTACAGTATGCATTCTTGCATTTACAAGTGGCAGCTTACTCTTGAAAGCTTCCTTAAAGGTGTTCTTGATATTTTCCAACTGTAATCTGAACTTTATGCTGGAAAAGTTGTCACTATCCAGTTTGAACAAGAAGGTTCAGAAGAAAATTTGAAGCTAGTTTCATGGAAATGCTTCATCTTCTTCAGGGATGATCAAACATATGACTTTACCCACCTTATCTTTTGCCTTATCTGGACTGAAGTTGAAAAAGTTGAGGCATCTTATCTGCAAGGAAATAGATCAGTTACTAGCTAACTAGTGACATTGTGCTGTGTGAGGCTTCCTTGTATATCCTGCATTGTTGTGTTATGTTCATCGTAGGTTTTGGCTATTCATTGTATCCTGTGTAGGATACATCTGGTTAGCTTCACAAAGCACAGGCTACCTTTCACATCTTCAGTCTGAATTCTGATTGGACAGCCCATCGGAGGGAAATCCGCATTCTGTGTGAAGACAGAATTTCTTCAGAACTTTGTCAAGCCAAGCAGTAACAGCTGAAAAGATTTGTAGGAAACAGCAATGGGCTACATGCTTCATTTCTGGCAGGGAAGTCCCCATAGAGGAACCCTTCCACACAGAAAATATTGCCTTTTTAAATGTTTTTGAAAAATGCTGGCAATTTTATTAATGTCAGAAATTTCTTGTCAGAAACTATTTTTAAAACAGGGCTTATTACTGAATACTAGGGCTGGTTTTGTGGAAAAAAAATTACTGCTTTTGAGAAATTTTAACTGAAGTGTAGGGATTTAAAGCTTGGGAATGTTTGGTGCTTGTGTATGCTTTGTGACTACTTGCCTTTGTTATTTTACTGCTTGAGACATTTTGCTTGAAAGTGTTTTATTTAAGCAGTGTGGTATATTTCAGTGCTAGAAATGTATGTTATGATGTTCTTCCTTGTATTATTGTTATAGTATTCCAGTGTTGGGTTATCTCGCCCAATAACCTGGACATCCATCTGGGGTACCAAAGCCAAAATCTTCCATAGACTGATGCATCTGACATAAGCCCATGGGTATAAGGGTACATAAACAGACATATGAGCGTGAGATCTTCAGACCTTCTCAATGCCAGTCCGAATGCACGTCTCGTGCTTGTTCTGTTTTACACGTGGTGTTTGATATCATCCTTATCTCCAGTTACTCATATAAATGGCTCATTGGGAACCTTCCTTGTGTTCTTTATAATTTGGTATTTTTAACCTATTAGATGTTAGCTAATGGGGGGGGGGGGAGGATTAAGGTTGTGGTAGGCAAGTTCCTTATAAGGAGCTCCACTTCGGGTGTCTTTTTTTTGTCTTGGAAATGAACACTACTGTAAGAATGGCTAGATTTGTCAGTCATTTTTACCAAAAACTCTATGTATACATCTTTCATTTCTTTAGTACCTGTTTAGAGACTCTGCACTTAAAGCACCTCACAAAATCTTAAATGCAGAACCTTCAGTGTTCGACACCCAGCTCTTTCCAAAAAAAAAAAAAAAAAAAGTTCTGATAACCTAGGCTTGAACCTTCATCTGCGTAGTCAGACTCTTGAAGTCTAATACGATGGACTGAAATGATGCGATGGAGAAGGAGGTAACATAGGCTTCTAATTTTGGAGGAAACAGAAGGCATCCCTCAAGTACTGGTTTGGGAAGAGGTTCCTGAATCTTTGATAGAAGAACGCAAAGGGTTGGTTAAACTGTGTTTCCTTAAAGATGACATCAGTCCCAAGGGGAAGAAACAGAAAACTTAAAATGTTTCTCCTTCTCAGACATCCCAGCCCAGGAAAAAGAATGGAGGAACTTAGTCTACTAGTGGCTGTTTCTTCTGCTAGAAGAGTTTGAGCTTCAAGCCCTTATGACAGCTCCTCACTTATTTTTCATAAGGGCAGGGTTTCTCTGTTGGTCAGTCCTTTCTTTATGCCTAAAGTGGTGAATGAGTTAGCCCTCAACCAGCCCATGAATCTTTCCAAAGCTTCAGAACAAGGTGAAAGAATCCTTAATTCCCTGGATGTGCATAGGCCGCTCATATTTTATTTGGATAAAGCTAAAGACATTCAGAAAACTGATCAGCTGTTTGTTTCCTTCAAGGAGACTAAGTCGGGCAGCCCTGTCTCTAAGCAACCCATTGCTGTTTTTCTTACATCCACATGATAAATCCTTACCTTATCCGGTTAAAGCCCACACCACTAGAGCAGTTGCATCCTCTGGAGCCTTTTCCAAATGAATTTATTCCAGTGATATGCTATTCTAAAAAAAGCAACTTTGTCATCTGTGCATACTTTCATGAACATTATAGGGTAGCTGTTTTGTCAAGATCCAGAGCCTCCTTTGCCAGATCTGTTTTGTCTGAATTAAATGATGGTTTCTTTATTCCTGATCCATCCACCCTTTCTAAATATTAAGCTTTGGAAGTCACCCAACAGTATTGGAATACTGCAGCAGTGATCTAAAGAAGGACATAGTGCAGTTGTGTAAGAACGTAGCATTAACAGTAGTTGTCTTACTGATCACTTTTGCAGTATTACTTCCCACCCTTTCGTCCATACCCCCTTTTCCATCTCAATGTATTGTCCTCTGTTTTAATATGGACTGAGGTGGAGCCATTCTCCATCTCCCATCCTTTTAGTTGACCTCTTTACTTTTTTATTTTACTTTTCCTCAGACATCTCCGGGTCTCCTGGCTCTGAGATGGTATGAGGATCTCACACTTGTACATCAGTTTATGTACCTTTACTCCCATGGGTGCAGGTCATACATCGGACACAAGGCTGTGTGAAAGGTTTTAGCCTTGGTACCTTGGCCAGACAAAGAGGTTTGATGAGAAAACTGTATTTTTCTAGTGCTTTCCTCCATTATGTTGGAGATAGATTGCTCCCATCATATGTGAAGAGCCCACTACTCTATCTTGTGTAGTCCTTAATCATCACACGTAAGAAGGCATTTGCTGCATTTGTTTAGTTAAATAATTCCCTTTTCCAAGTAGTTTATAAGCTGATTAACAATGGCTTGCTGATATTTGTTTGTATTTCATTTTCAGACTATTTTCCCACAGTTTTATTATTTTTATTTATCTCCTATCAGGACTGAGAGTGATGGAGAGTCAGATGACCCAGAAAAAAAGAAAATGCAGAATCAACTTCAAGGTACATTTTTTTTAATAATTTTTTTTCTGTGCAACTGATACTTGCTAATTCAACATTTTTGCTTGAAAATGTATAATTTGGCCAATATGAACTTAAGTACAAGGCATACAGATGTCCGAGAAGTAGGATACAATACAATGAAGAAACAAGTTGAAATGAGTTCTAAAATGTATTGCATTGCACTGATGTAAAAATAGAGGGTAGAAAGCTGATTGTGTGTAATTTATGTTCATTTCGATAAGCACAACACTTGTGAAAAGTTAAGATATTAAAAAAAAAGATGTTAAATTTACGTGTGGTGTACATACATTTCTTTTGTAGTGTGAGTTACTACAGCTTCTTGTAAATCATTTCTTGTACTCGCAAAGTTTATCCCATGCCTTCTCTTTTTGTTTTCTTGAGTTAACAAAGTTGTAGAAGATAATGACTTGAATGAAAATGTGGTAAAAAGTGGTTAAAATGACTCAGTGTACAGCATCAGTGAGTAACAACCACATTCTTTAAGAGGAAATAATGATGTGACTGACTGATTATAAATAACCAGAATATCACTGAAGCTAGCAACAAAATATTGTTGTTGTTTGGATTACCTGGAAAATTTCCATCCAGTAACTGCGTTTCATAGTTAATGCTCTGTTACCTAGTGATATGATGTAAACATTTGATTCTACCAAGGAGAAACCAGTTTACAGTTCCAACATGGCACCACATTCCTTTTTGACCAAAGCCATGCCGACAGCAACAACGGGTTGTCGGAGGTAAATGCATTTTTGTGCGTGAGCTTGTGTGTGGAGTCTATTTTGCTCTCTGGACAATTTTGTTGTGCAATACTGTTCCTTGGAGATGTAATATATTGGCTGTAAGAATTACATAGCTGTAAAGTTTCCTTGCTGAATAGGTTACTTGTGAAGTCCATATTCCATTTGTATCAACATTATTTAGATCTAAGCTTAAGTGTTGAAGGAGGTAAATGGACCTATGGACCCAAGTCCCTTTCATGTGAAAAGAAATTTTCTCCGCCATTTTGGCAGTTGTTGAAGGTATTTTCTATAAAGTAATTTTTATACAGTTTAAATGACAGCTGTGGGATCACATCAACATTTTCTGTTTTATTTTTAAGTCTTAACATTTGATCCCACCCATTAGAAGTATAATTGAACCAGAAGATGCTTCACATTTCACTTTGCCTTGCACTTTTCTTTATCACCGTAGCTTCAAGCCATTTTTTTTTATTTTTTACTGTGGTCATCCTTGTGTTGTTTTAGTGTTGATTTGACCAGCTATGTTGCTGCTCGTAAATCCCGCCCTATCCTTCCTGCAATGCTTTGGCCTTGGGAACACCCACTTTGATTTTAATATGTAGCCCAACCCTTATTCAAACTCTTCTGCATAAACAAATGGCCCATCTTTTGGTTTAGGAACTATTTTTGTGATTTTTAGTTCCTTAACATATTTATTTTTGCTTTTTATGCTTGCGTACCTGACGTTTACTCGTTAATATTAAAAGTGTACCTGAAATTTACTTGTGGATATTAAAAATGCACCTGAAATTTACTTGTGGATATTAAAAGCATACCTGAAATTTACTTGTGGGTATTAAAAGGATTTCTAAGTGCATTTAGTCCACCCTGGTTTGCAGTGATTTTTTTATTTCTTATTCAGTACAGTTGGTATGTCACTGGATTTGCCAACATGCCTGTTCACTTTTTTGCCACTTTTTCTGCTTTTGTAACAGCTGCATGCATGATCGGCATGGTCTTACAACATTGCACGTGTAAAACCTTCTCTGGAAAAAATAAAAAGATTAATTATGAAATATAATTCTTCATTTATTATGAATAAATGATCGTGTGTGTGGGTGTGTGTGTCTGAGAGAGAGAGACAGTCCGTATGTTTTGCAGTAAAGGGTGGCTACATTGCCTGCCAGGTGGTCTGGTTATAATAGTGCTTCTTGCTTAGAAGCCAGCAAAAACAAAAAGTAGATAGTGCAGTTTGATCCTTTAGATTACTTTCCTGCATGTTTCAGAGCTGTAATATCGTCAGTGCATTGCCAGTTTTCAGTAAATATTGCAGTTCCGGTATTCATTCATTTAAGCAGTAGCAGCTGTGCGCATCTTTAAATAAATGCATGTTCTAACATTGGATTGGAAGAATTGGAAAATAAAAGAGCAAGGGCAGGTCTTAGTTTATTTACTTTTCAACTTTGGACATGGATTGTGTTTTTTTTTTTTTCTCTTCAGTCTTTGTTTTAGAGGACACCTGTCTGGGGACTGCCCAAGTCATAAGTTTAGCTACCTACTGCACATTCCCATTGACCACTACTAACTAACTCTGATTTTGGTTTCACCATCCATGTCAAGTTCAGATAAAACAGCTTTTTTCTTTTCTCCTCCTTTCTTTACCCTTGCAGCTTCAGGCAATTTCAACTGTAACAGTTTTCCTTTGCAGTGTATAACAGTACAGATGTCCTTCAAGAATGCAACTGCAGTCCTGACATATGGGTTGTCCTGCCCCAGGAAGCCCCTCGGTCGGCCGGATTCCAAAGTCCGGGTCCGGCGTCGGCCGATGTCGCCTCCTTCCCGACGTCAGAGCGGCTTGGGTACAAAGGCATCCGCCGACGCCATCTTCCCCAGTCTTTCTTGCCGTCCGGTGCCCGAAGCAGAAGCAGTTCGCAAGTGCCGGTCGGTCAGCTCCGGTGTTTCAGTTACCGAAGTCATCAAAAAGCTAAGTACCCCGTTGGGGAACTTTTTTCTTGCCTCAGCCGATGTCAGAAAAAATTGAAAAAGTTGTTAATTGTTTGTCTTGTGGTAAACAAATACCTCATAAGGACTTCCATTCTTACTGTCTTCCCTGCCTGGGCCCAGACCACAACATCTCGGCCTGTGCTTGCTTTAATAAGCGCACACTCAGGCGCCGGGCAGAATTTGCCGAAGACTTTTTTGGTGAAAAATTCGCTTATATCATGCCGTCAGAACAACCGACAGCACATATTTCCAAAAAACGCAAGGACCGGGACCGACATCCTCGGCCTGCGTCGTCCACCGATACCACTCCTAAGCCTTCCGCGAGTGCATCGGTCTCTTCGGAGGCGGTAATACAACCGCTCCAGGCCGACGACACCGCTTTACCGCGTACTTTGGTCCCGGAGGTTTCCCCGGTGCCGGTTGTTAATTTTCCTCCCGAAACTGAAGCTCTAGATTTACCTGACACCATACCTGTGGATAAAGTTACTCCTGCACGTGGGGCAGCTAGGCCTCCTGTCTCCATGTCCTTCAAGGCCTACGCACGTGCTAAGGCTGCTAGCCAGGCCAAGGCCCATCCTCCTAAATCTTTTTCCCAGGGCCCCTCTTCTGATAAACAGATCATGTCTCTAGCTGCAGATCTAATCTCTCTAATCAGAGGTTCTCAGTCGCATCCAGACAGAGGTTCTCAGCCGCCTGCAGATAAAAGGCCTAGAACTGAGCAGACAGATACCCTCTCTTCAGATGAAGCCTCGAGGGATTTAGAGCACTCAGATACCCAGGAAGAATCCTTCCAGGCCTATGAGGATTCTGATGCTGAGGAATCAATTCCTTCTGCCTCTCCTCCAGAGGATATTTCTTTCGGAGAAGTTCTCCACTCCATGAGAGAGCATTTTCAGTGGCAGGGTCAGGAATTCTCTGACTCCAGGAAAAGGCTACGTACCTTCCTTAAGTTACCCCAGCACAGACCATTAGCTATTCCTCCAGTGTTGAATGTCTTGGATGATGTATACTCAGACTCCAGTGCTTCCCCTGATTCTCTCCCTCCTGCTCCTGTCAAGCCAGACAGATATTACATTGTTCCTGAAACTCATAAGCATCTCTTTAAGGCCCACTCTGTGGATCTAGAAACTATTTCGCAGGGGCCCAAAGGAGTAGCTACTTCCTCTGCCAAAAACCCTTTGCCCGCGGACAGGGAATCTAGGTCCCTGGAGAGATGGGGCAAAAAAGTTTATACCTCTTCCACCCTTGCCATGAGGTCACTTAACTGTCTGTTTCACATGTTTCAGTACCAGGATTTCTTAATGGATGATTTGCAGAAAAAGTTAGCCTCTCCTGAGCCTATAGATAGAAAGGCATTGCAGGATTTGCTTCATAACACTCAGCAGGTTAGCAATCATTTTCTTCAGTGTGGTTATGATGCATTGGAAGCTTCATGTAGGGCAGCTATGACAGGGGCTGTTATATGTAGACATGCTTGGTTGAAAGAACAGCCACTGCCAGACCATGTTAAAGTAAAACTCCTAGATGCACCTTTGGAAAAACAGAAGCTTTTTGGTGCTAATGCACAAGATGTGGTTAAGTCTATTGAGGAAAAGGCTAAATCAGTACAGAGAGTCAAGGATTTCCTCCAGGTTCAGCCACCCAGATTCAGCAGGAATTGGCCTTCAAAGAATTGGTCCTTTCCAGACACTGACAAGTTTCAAAGGGGAAAAAACGGGCGTGCTCGAGGTAGAGGGCAATACCGAGGCTCCTAAAGGGGCCGCCAATGGCAACCACCAAATCAGAGAAGTGGCGCAGGTAGTTCAGCCACACCACCAGGACAATCACAATGACTTGACTTTCTCACCGCTGACCAAGGCTGAAAGAGAAGCACCTCTAGGCGGAAAATTATCCTTATTCTCAAAGAACTGGCACATTTTAACCAAGGACAAATGGATTCTGGACATAGTAGACAAAGGTTACAGGTTCCACTTCCATACCTTACCAACGAGACCAGGCATGCCAAACCTGCCATTAAATCAAAGGGCAGAGGCACTCATACAAGTTTCAAAGCTGTTACAAATAAAAGCAATAGAAAAGGTTCCTCCTCAGGAACAAGGCCAGGGATTCTATTCAAGACTGTTCCTTGTTCCAAGAAAAGAAAAGCAATGGAGGCCTATTCTGGACTTGTCCGCTCTAAACACTTTTCTCATTGTGCCCAAATTCAAAATGCTGACGTTACAGCAACTCCTTCCCATGCTGGTCAAGGGGTCTTGGCTGGTTACTCTGGACCTCAAAGAGGCATACCTGCATGTCCCAATCAGACACAGTTGCAGAAGATACCTCAGATTTCTTGCAGGAACAGAGCATTATCAATTTTCAGCATTGCCGTTTGGCTTATCTACTGCGCCCAGAGTATTCACAAAATGCCTGGCATCAGTAGTTGCACATTGCAGGCTCCAGGGGATTCAAATTTACCCTTACCTGGACGACTGCCTTATACAAGCAGCCAGCAAACAAACCTTGATAAGAAACTTGGACTGTGTCATTCAATTACTACAGGCTTTGGGATACACAGTCAACATTCAAAAATCAAGACTACTGCCATCCCAACAGATTATTTTCCTAGGAGCCAAACTGGACACACAATCACAAATGGCTTTCCTCACAGAGGAGAAACAAGAACATTTACCAGATTACTTCAAAAGCCTAGCGAAGCTCACCCAGCTGACCACAAGGAAGATCCTGCAGGCCCTGGGGTTCATGGCATCTTGCATTCTTCTGATCCCTCTGGCAAGACTACACATGAGAAAGCTACAATGGTACCTAAAAAGCTTATGGTCTCAACACAGCCACAATCTAGAAGACGTAATACCACTCATCCCATGCCTGCAAAGGGAATTTTTGTGGTGGGCTCAAGCAAGTCAATTAAAAAAAGGCATGTCTTCAACAAGCCTCAAGCAAGTCAAACCATTACAACAGAAGCCTCAGATCATGGATGGGGGGCACACATGGAAGGCAGATGCATTCAAGGGCAATGGACTCCCAGGGAAATGCATCTGCACATAAATCAAAAAGAGATGTTTGCAGTGATGCATGCAATCGAGGTCTTCGAAAAATCCCTTCAGCAAGGTCATCTACTAATAAGGGCAGACAACACCACTGTCATGTGGTATATAAACAAGCAGGGGGGCACTCATTCGTATCCCCTCTGCAGACTAACAATGACTCTTTGGGAAAAGTCCCTGAAACTGAACATCCACTTACAAATCCCAGTTTGTTCCAGGCAAGGACAATGTTCTGGCGGACAGGCTGAGCAGAAATTTCAACATCCACACATTTTCTCACAAATAACAAGTGTATGGGAAAGACCAGACATAAATCTTTTTGCTTCTCACCTCAATCATCACCTGGAGAAGTTCTGCTCAAGGACGCACCATCCTCAAGCCTGGAGAATGGATGCTCTCTCCTTCAGCTGGAATTCCCTAACAATTTATGCATTTCCTCCTCTACCATTACTGACCAAGGTGTTACTGAAGATCAAAGCGGAACAACCAAAAGGAATTTTGATAGCTCCGGACTGGCCAAGGCAGCACTGGTATCCATTGCTACTGAGCATAACTCACACCAAACCGTGGCCCTTGCCTCAATGGCCTCTGCTTCTAACTCAACACAATTACAGGACTGCTCATCAAAACCTGCAAGCACTGCAGCTGACAGCTTGGAGGGTGCCATGACTTTTAAACATATCTCTCTCTCAGAAAAAGTTCAAGACATCTTGCTGGAAGCACGCAGACCTTCCACTAGAAAAACCTATTCAGCCAAATGAAAGAGATTCATCATCTGGAATGCCAGCAAGGGTTAGGATGCATCTGTAATGAGCATACCACAGATATTGGAATACTTTGCAGAAATGTTTCATAGTGGCCTTTCATATTCTTCCATAAAAATACACGCTTCAGCAATCTCAGCAAAATACAACTGTGACCCACCTGTGTTCTCGCATCCCTTGCTAAGACAGTTTCTAAGAGGGATAAAGAATATCAAGCCTCCCAGAAAACCACCAGTACCTGCATGGGACCTAAATTTCGTCTTGGAAAAATTAACTCTTCCTCCTTTTGAACCAGCAGCATCTTCAGAAATGCAATTTCTCTCTTGGAAAACGGTTTTCTTGTTGGCAGTTACCTCAGCAAGAAGAGTCTCGGAGATACAGGCCCTCATGGCAGTACCTCCCTTTCTCATTTTTCATCAGGACAGAGACTCTCTAAGAACCAATCCTTCATTCATGCCAAAGGTGATATCCAGGTTGTCTCTAAATCAAGCAATCTACCTGCCTACTTTCTTTCCCACTCCTCAAAATAAGGGGGAAAAGCTGCTGCACACTTTGGACATACACAGACAATTACGCTACTACTTGGACAGAACAAAGACCACCAGGAAGTCTGACCAACTATTTGTAGCCTATGCTGCTGGAGTGCAAGGAAAGGCAATCTCCAAACAAACAATTTCAAAATGGATTGGACACTGCATCAGATTCTGTTACTCTTTCCATGGAAAAGGTGTGCCAGCCAATATTAGGCCACACTCCACCAGAGCTATAGCCACATCCACAGCCTTTCTTAGAGGAGTGGCTACAAAGGAAATTCTAGAGGCTGCTACATGTAGCTCCGTGCATACATTTACCAAACACTACAACCTGCCTTTATACTCCAGATCCCGAGCAGGCTTTGCTACGGCAGTCCTGCAGGGCATTTTAACTATACCATCCCTTTCCTAGATCCAACCACCCCCAGCTTGGCTATGGTATTCAACCCATATGTCAGGACTGCAGTTGCATTCTTGAAGGACATAGTACAGTTTTGTACCTACCATAAATGTAGATGTCCGATAGATATGCAACTGCAGTCAGGTTTTCCCTCCCTCCTACCCCTCTGCCATTTTTTCCTTTGGGTCCATTCCCCCTTCCTTTATTATCTGGGGATATCTGTTATGGTGTATCTGTTTATTGCTGTTGTGCATGTCTGGAATTTTTTATCCATTCACCAAATTTAGCCTTCCTTGGAGGGCACCTGGCATCTGGGGCAAGAAACACTGAAGAAGATGGCGTCGGCGGATGCCTTTGTACCCAAGCCGCTCTGACATCGGGAAGGAGGCGACATCGGCCGACGCCGGACCCGGACTTTGGAATCCGGCTGACCGAGGGGCTGCCTGGGGCAGGACAACCCATATGTCAGGACTGCAGTTGCATATCTATCGGATATCTACATTTATGGTAGGTACAAAACTGTACTTTGGGTATCTTAAAATATCCTTTTTGCCTCTTCTGTAAAATTAGCTTCTTGTAAAAATAAATGCATTTCTCTTCCACAAGAATCTTTGAATAGTATGGCAAAATGTTAACATTATGAATTAGACGCATGCTTTATTTGTTGTTTCTTCCTCTATTCTAACAGTGTGATAAGTCATTTTTAATGGCCTAAAGAGCTTTGTGACCTTTCTATTTAAACGTGAGAAGTTTCAAACGTATATCTAAAGAAAGATTATTCAATTATGCGCTTATTTTCAAAATCCTAAAGGAAGGCCTTTTACAAAAAAAAAAATAGCTGGTGTCAAAGCCAATACCTAAAATGAAATGTCAAAAAATGTAGAATTATAGCCATAATCAAGCATGATCTTTCCTGTAACTGTCACGTTGACAACACTGACACAGGAGTGAGGGACCTAAGAACCCATTTGGACAATAAGCCGTTGTTTGATCATGATATAAAACTGTTGTAAGGATGCCTTTTCCTTTTTTTTTTTTTCATTTTGCAGCTTATTAGTAAGGAAATTACATCTAGGTTCAGAGAGGTGATCATTCCATTGTACTCTTCACTCATTAGAGCAGTGATTGAGTATAATGCCTCCTTTGGTATGTACCTGTCCAAACACCTCCCACAACTCAAATGACCACACAGTTTCCCCATAAGAAAATCGAGGACCTAAGTTACAAAAGCTACACTGTTCATCTCAAAGCTCTATCCCTCTTTTAGGTACATCTCAGGCTACTGCGAATCCTGTCTCTGCCTTCCTTTCAAAGCTGCTACTGACTCCACCTTTCACATCTGCTATATGTCTGCAGATCCAATAATGACAGAAACAGGTGGTCTGTTCAGTAACTTAAATAGAACACATGTCTATCAGAGAATACTACTCTGGAGTCTTCTTTCTCAACACATAAAGCAAAGTACATCTCTTATCAAGTGTAATTTGGATGAGTGGATGGCAACTGCAAGTTCACCCTGGATTGACACCCCGTCCCTTATGGACTGGGGTGACATGTAAATATGTGCCTGCTATGGGGTTATTTGTACTCCTAATATAAGGTGAGCTGGATTAATTATACTAAAATAAGACTAGTAATTTATTGGGAATGCATGGCTAGGCTTCTGAAGATGCTGATAGATCATTAGCCTAGTAAGTGCCTAAAACTGAGTTGCAAGGCCATTTCTGCTTTGCCAGTAACAACCTTTAGGCCTTGCTTTCCTTCTCAAGGAGGGCTAGGCCAGTCATACAAGGGGAGAATTTTTAAATGCTCATCCAGTTGTTCAGTACATATTTAAATGCCGACAGTGTGTCCCACTACTTTACTTGGCGAAGGAGTTTATTCCAGAGAAGTAGGTAGGCAGTTCATTACAGATCTATCCTTCCTGCTTGTTCTGTTAATTTGTTGGAGTAGATAACAGATCCCAGGCCCCATTGTTAGCTGGGCTGTTTGATTTAATGAGTTATGTCTTTCCATGTGTTTTGAAGAGGAGGATGTAGGTTCTACTGGAAACAGTTGCTTCCCTTGGAATGGTTGGTAATATGAACTCTATAGTCACTGTTGCCAGCAGTCTCAATTTATGCTCAAACTATGTTCATGTAAGACCAACATCATCACGAATCTGCAATGCAGTGCAACACTGACATCAGACATGTTTTGTACCATGTGGTGTCATGTACCTTGGGGGGGGGGGGCAGTGGTGCAGCGATTAGTGCTGTCGCCTCACAGCAAGAGGTTCTCTGTTCAATTATCAGCTGGGGTGCCTTCTGTGCAGAATCTGCATGTCCTCCCTGTGTTCACATGGGTTTCCTCCAGGTGCTCTGGTTTCTCCCACATACCAAAAGACATGTCTGGAGCCTTTCTCCCCTAGGGCTCCACTGAGAATGGGCTCTGTCCCAGTCTGACTTTGCGGTAAACAAGTGTTAAATAAAATAATAAATAAACAATAAAAATATGGAACCCATCGTCATAGCACTTGTGAAAATTAATTGATGGATAAACGCCTTATCCAGCTTCCTTCTTGTAAATATATGGTATTTATAACCGCTATGCAAGTAATTTAAGCAAATGTGCCTTGTGTGGTAAGCAGCCATTACTGCATCCTAGATAAGCTTGTAGAGGAGAGGTGGCACGATTGAGCAGCAGTGAGTACAGCATGCTGCTACTTTGTTCTACTGACCAAAGGGTGTATCAACCTGATGCAACTACAGTAGAGATATTGCATAGTTCACACAGGTTAGCTTCTACATCCAAGCCAGGTTTCAAGTGTTTTTTTTTTTTTACTGTCCCTAGACAGGGACAACAAGACATTCTACACTGTGGGGACAGTTGTCTGAAGTGATGAACTTATCCCCATGAATGTGCTGGCAGATGCTCCCTGTCATCAGCCTAGACTTATCACTGCTCAAGCAAGCACAGCCTTTGCATACTTCTGTAATTTACTATTTGTTTTATGTAGCATTCTCTAAAAGATGCAGGGTCCTATAGGTAGAATTTTTTTAAACTAGGAGCCAAATCAACAGCAAACAGACTAAAAACACAAGCAGCACTTAGTGAAATGGATCTGCACTCCTTTAGTATGAAACCAGCAAAACTTGCACAATACACAAATTAACCAATCACAACATCTCCTCATAAGCAGTTGGAGTTACCTCAAATGCTGTTCTAAACAGTACATATTGTCCAGTTAAATCAAAATTAAAGCATTTATGAGAAGGTTTGGTTAATTTGTGTGTTTAAATGGATGTGTTTTTTAGTGTCATTAACTCTGATGAAGTCCATGTATTTAGGTCGAAAGCACTAAGTTAATGCAAGTTTTGCTGGCTTTAAATTAAAGGAGTGTGGATCCATTTCACTGGGTGGTGGTTGTTTTTAGCTAGCATTTTTTTTCTTGTAGTTGAGTTGGGCAGAGTTTGGAGACCAATGTACAGTATCATGACTTCTGTTTACAGAAGATAATTGCAGTAAATTGAAAAAAGTAAATGTTTAGTAAAACAGCTTCTGGACAGTTATCAGATGAGTCACTGAAATTATTTATTCCATTTGACATTGAGAATACCACTAAAAGAAAATGATTGTTGGTGACGGAGCTACAGAAGGCATTTTGATTATGGATGGAGAAATGTACCATATGTAGTGTTTACTTTAAGGTGTTTGAAGGAATGCAAGTTTCATCTAACAAGAAGTTTACAAACCTAGCCAGATATGACCCCAGAGTTCCCTATGCCCTGTGCTGAACCTGGCAGTATTATCTTTACACTCTAACAGAGATTCCATAAGTACATAGGTACTGCTTTTGGGTTACCTTCACGTCTGTTTACAGTCACATGTGACTGTTTTGGGACACCAGTACCATTGTGCATCTGTAGTGTAAGCACTGGTTTCCTGTGTAAGATTTGTCGCACTTCATCTGATACTGTTCAGACACCTGTTAATGTCCTAGGTTATTGTCTCTGACTTGGAATCTCATGGTTTTCTATGACACCCCTTTCTCCATTGTCTTTTGGTCAGCAGGCAATCACATTAATTTTCATTAATTTTGCTGAGAAGTCCTGATGTGTGCATAATCACTTCATTTGCTCAGCATAACTGCGTCTATTACCCCCTTCCTGCACTGAGTGTTGGCATCATTATTGTTCATCAGGCTTCACCACTGAAGTCTATGTAGCTGCTAAGACATGAATAGTTCCTTAAGTGCATGCTTAATGAACATTCTTTAACTTTAGAGAAACTTTTTTTTTTAATATTTGTCTTTATACAGTGTTGTTGCTCTAGACTATTTCTGGAGACTTGTCTGGCTTGCACTTTGATGCTGTAGCACACCTCTTTTAAAAAAAAAAAAAAAAAAAAAAAAATCTTTTTCCTTTGTACTAGAATGTGAGGTGCTCCAGCGTTTCTTTTGATGCCCCCATTGCATTTCTTGTGGTACATGAACAATATTTGTCTGCATTCATACTCTGTTTTGTCATCACATTATGGAGACATTTGCTCCATTGATGATTCTGGACAAGCTAGCCTTTCAACCTTGACCCCAGGTATAGCAACCAAATACAAATGATAAATATTACAAGTACAGCATAGTTGCATTCACCCATTGCTGAATTTTTTGCTTTTGTTTTGTCTCTGAACTGAGGCATTTAGGAGGTTTCACTGGATGTCCTTCAAGGATGCATCTGCAGTCCTAACAAATGGGTTGTCCTGCCTCAGGCAGCCCTTCGGTCGGCCGGATTCCAAAGTCTGGGTCTGGCCTCGGCTGATGTCGCACTTCACCCGACGTCATAGCTGCTGTCAATTGGGTATAAAGGCATCAGCCGACGCCATTTTCCTCAGTCTTTCTTGCCGTGTGGCGCCCGAAGCAGAAGCTGTTCGCAAGTGCCGGTCGGTCAGAACCAGAGATTGCTACTACCGAAGACTTCTAAAAAGCTAAGTACCCCGTTGGGGACTCTTTCTTGCCTCAGCCGATGTCAGAAAAAGTGAATAACTGTAACTTGTGGGAAACAAATACCTCATAAAGATTTCCACTCTTACTGCCTACCTTGCTTAGGCCCAGACCACGACGTAGCAGCTTGTCTAGCCTGTGCTTCCTTCAACCGACGGACACTTAGACGTCGGTCGGAGTTTGCAGAGGAGTTTTTCGGCTCCGCTTTTGCTTACAACATGCCGTCGGAGACTCGGACTTCACAATTAGCAAAAAAGCGTAAGGAAAAGGACCGACACTCGCGGTCCGCGGTTTCGGCCGAAACCGCAGTTAAGCCAACCGCGAGTGTCTCGGTTTCGGCTGAAACCGAGTCCTCGGTTCTTCCTTCGGCCGAAAGCATGCCTCCTACTACCGAGGCCTCATCCAGCATGGCTGAATCTGCTACTGAATTTCCACCTGCTCTTACAGGTTCCCAGGATTTATCAGATACTATCCCTTTAGATATATCTACTCCTGCACGTGGAGCTGCTAGGCCCCCTGCATCCATGTCAATTAAGGCTTTTTCTAGGGCTAAAGCAGCTAAATCTTCAAAGACCATGCCTGCTAAAACCCCCTCACACAGGCCTAGCTCTAGTACTCAAATGCTCAGTCTAGCAGAGGATCTCATTTCTTTGATCAGGGGATCCCAGCCTCACCCTGACAGGGCCTCTCATCCCCCTCCAGAGAAGATGCCTAGAGCAGAGCCCCCTGAGCCAGTTTCTACAGATTACACCTCTGATGATTCAGAAAACTCAAATCCTCCAGAAGGCCCTTATTCTCCATATGAGGACTCGACGCAGAAGACTCCATTCCTTCTGCCTCTCCTCCTGAGGAATTTTCTTTTGGGAAAACTTTGCATGCTATGAGAGAACAATTTCAATGGCAGGGCCAGGATTTCTCAGACTCTAGGAAAAGGCTTAGGACCTTTTTACATTTGCCACAGCATAGGCCTTTAGCCATTCCTCCAGTACTTACAGTTGTGGATGATGCATTTAATGATGCTTGTACTGCCCCTGACTCTCTTCCCCCGGCCCCTGCTAAGCCCGACAGATACTACAGGGTTCCGGACACACATTATCACTTGTATAAGGCTCCTATTGCGGATCCTGAAACTATTTCTCAGGGCCCCAAAGCTGTAGCAGCTGCCTCTGCCAAAAACCCCCTCCCCTCTGAAAGAGAATCTAGGGCTTTAGAGATGGGGTAAAAAGTTTATACTTCTGCTACTCTTTCGGCTAGGGCCTTAAACTGTCAATTCCACATGATTCAGTATCAGGAATTTTTGTTAGATCAGCTAACTAAAAAACTGTCCTCTCCTGAACCTTTAGACCGCAAGTCCCTTCAGGAATTGGTACATAACACTCAGCAGGTCAGTAATCATTCCTTAAAATGCGGCTATGATGCACTGGAGGCTTCCTTTAGATCAGCTATGACTGGTACAGTGATCAGAAGGCATGCATGGTTAAAAGAGTAAACCTTACCAGACCATGTAAAGTCAAAGCTCCTAGATGCTCCCATGGAAAAACACAGTTTGTTTGGCTCCCCTGCACAGCAAGTGTTAAAGAAGGTGGAAGAAAAGGCAAAATCTGTCCAGACAGTCAAGGATTTCTTACAGGTCCAGCCTCCGAGGTTTAGTAGGAACTGGCCTTCCAAGAATTGGTCCTTTCCAGACACCACCAGAGCACAGAGAGGCAGAAAAAGGCGCCCAAGAGGCAGAGGTCAATCCAGAGGTGCCTACAGGGGACGTCAGTGGCAGCCTAACAACCAGAGAAGTACTGCCACAGTTCCAGCCACTACCACTTCCACAGGACAATCACAGTGACTTGGCTCTGAAACCGCCTACCAGGGAACAACTAGAAGCACCCTTAGGCGGAAAGCTAGCCTTATTTTCAGTAAACTGGCATTACATTACAGGAGACAAATGGATTTTACAGACAATAGACAAAGGTTACAGGTTTCACTTCCATACTCTACCAAGGAAGAGAGGAATGCCAAACCTACCTCCAAACCAAAAGACAAACTCAGTAGAACAAATAGACCACTTACTAAGGATGAGAGCTATAGAAAAGGTACCGTCTATGGAACAAGGACAAGGATTTTATTCCAGACTTTTCCTGGTACCAAGAAAGGAAAATCAATGGAGACCTATTCTCGACCTGTCCGCTCTAAACACATATCTCATTGTTCCAAAATTCAAGATGCTGACACTACAGCAACTTCTTCCCATGCTGGGCAAGGAGTCTTGGCTGGTAACTCTAGATCTCAAGGAGGCATACCTGCACGTCCCCATACGACCAAATTGCAGAAGATACCTCAGATTTCTTGCAGGATCAGAGCATTATCAATTCTCAGCATTGCCTTTTGGCTTATCTACTGTGCCCAGAGTATTCACGAAATGCCTGGCATCAGTAATTGCTCATTGCAGGCTTCAGGGAATTCAAATTTATCCATACCTGGACGACTGCCTGTTACAAGCGGACAACAAAAACAAATTAACAAAAGATTTGAGAAAGGTTATTCACCTATTGCAAGCCCTGGGATACACAGTCAACATAAAAATGTCAAGGCTGATACCATCCCAAAGGATAACTTTCTTGGGTGCAGAACTGGGCACATCAAACCAAATGGCATTCCTCACAGCAGAAAAGCAGAAGCAACTACCACTCTGTTTCATGGCATTGACAACGCAGACCCAGCTTACAGCAAGGAAAATCCTGCAAGCCCTGGGTTACATGGCATCCTGCATAATATTGATTCCACATGCCAGACTACAGATGAGGAAGTTGCAATGGTACCTAAGGAATTTATGGTCTCAGCACAAGCACAGCCTTAGAAACCCAAATTCCAATAATTCCATGCCTGAAACAAGAATTCCAGTGGTGGGCTCAGGCCTGTCAATTGAACAAAGGACTGCCCTTCCACAGGCCTCACCCAAGCCAGACTATCACCACGGATGCCTCAGACCTCGGTTGGGGGGCACACATGGTGGACAAGTGCATACAAGGCTTATGGACACAAGACCAGCTGAACCTACACATGAATCAAAAAGAGATGCTGGCAGTAAAGCAGGCAATTCAGACATTCAGACCGTTTCTTCAACAGGGTCATTTGCTGATAAGGACGGACAACACCACAGTTATGTGGTATATCAACAAACAGGGAGGCACACATTCATATCCTCTATGCCGGATGGCAATGGACCTTTGGAATGTGGCCCTGAACCTCAACATCCAGCTCCAAGCCATATTTGTGCCAGGAAAAGAAAATATACTAGCAGACATCTTAAGCAGAACTACCACGGATGCCCACGAATGGATGCTGCATCCAGACATCTTCAAATCCATTACAAGGAAATGGGGACTTCCAGAAATAGACCTGTTCGCATCCCCTCACAACCACCAATTGAAAAATTCTGCACAAGGACATACCACCCACTTGCTTGGAAGGTGGACTCCCTATCCTTCAGTTGGGAAAACCTGACAGCATATGCATTCCCACCTCTTCCTTTGATGCACAAAGTGCTACTGAAGATCAAAGAAGATCACCCAAGGATCATCCTGATAGCTCCAGACTGGCCAAGGCAGCATTGGTACCCGCTACTGAGGAGTATGTCTCGGGAACACGCATGGCCTCTACCCCTAGTTCCTTTACTGCTAACACAGAACAACTTCAAAATCCTGCATCCAAACTTGAAAACACTGCAACTAGCTGCTTGGAACATTACATAACACAAAATAACCCAGTTTTATCTCAAAGGGTTAAAGACATTATCTTGGAGGCTCGCAGACCCTCGACAAGGAAAACTTATTCAGCAAAATGGAAAAGATACCTCTTTTGGAGTGCAGCAAAAGGAGAAAATGTATCATTGGCAAACATAGCTAACATCCTGGAATATTTAGCAGAGCTTTTCCACAATGGCCTGTCTTACTCCTCCATTAAGATCCACGCATCAGCAATTTCAGCAGAATACAACATGGATCCTCCAGTCTTTTCTCATCCTCTACTCAGGCAGTTTCTGAGAGGAATTAAAAATGTAAAGCCACCAAGGAAGCCACCATTGCCTACATGGGACCTGAACTTTGTGTTAGAAAAATTGACACTCCCCCCTTTTGAACCAGCAGCAACAGCAGAATTACAGTACTTATCTTGGAAAACTGCTTTCCTGCTTGCAATCACTTCAGCAAGAAGGGTTTCTGAATTACAGGCATTAATGGCAGTACAGCCCTTCCTTATCTTCCATCAGTAAGCACGCCAAACAAGACAAACTAGTGAAATGAGGCAGGCAGATTCAAACAGTAGCACACCAGGCAAGTAAAATCCTTAACGCGATTTTATTACAAAGCAGGTAAAACAGCGTTTTCGCTACTCAAAAAAGGTAGCTTCTTCAGAGTGAATGGATACCAAAAAAGCCACAGTTTATAACATATACCAAGAGATTACATCACTTCCTGTCAGCAATGATGAATTTAAAGCAGTATTATCAACAAAAAATAAAAAGTACACTCAATATAAAATGGTTGTGTAAACAGTTAAAAACAAAACAAGAATAACGCATCAAAGCTAAACAAGATGTGTATATGTATATATTACATAAATAGTGACAAAAACCTCTTAAAGCAAGTAAAATAAGATTTACTAATATTGTGAAACACACATAAATGATAAATAAATAAAAAAGGCACGTGATCCTACTAATGTATGTTTTCCAACTCACTCAGTCTAAACTGCCATGAAAGGGTAAGCCCATAGACTCCGGCAATCATATTAAAAATATGTTGTAAGTGTAAAAATGGAGGGGCAAAGACCCTTTTGAGTGAAAAACAGTAAATACACTAAGGACAGAACAAAGTATTCTTACATATCACTAGTCAAAAACAACTTTTATACAAAAGTGTGAGAACTAGTGATGAACAATAAAAAGGTACAAACCAGTAGAAGTTGGTACACTCAAAAGAGGGTCAAATCAACCCTAAAAGGTATTATTGAAAATTAGGGTTATTGTGAGATTAAAATAAGGTAGTAGAGCAGTTAAAATAAAGAAGTAGAGCAGTAAAACTCCAAAGAGGCTACCTTAAATAGGATTTGTATTTTAAGTGGGCAGAGATGTTACAACTGTCGTTAAGACCCGGTGGGTTAAACGCATCTAGTTTGAGCTGCCGTAACAATTCACAATTTTCTAAAATAATGGAAGTCGGTCCACCTCTGATGGAGTCAGCAATGTGGTCTATACCCATAAATAAAAAGGAGTGACCTGGACTGCTTACTACATGTTTTGCCAAGGCGTTCTCACAGTTCTGGTTTCTAATGGCATAGGTATGCTGGTAAATGCGGTCTTTGAATCTTCTGTCTGTTTTGCCGACATAATATGCTGTACAGCAAGAACAGAAAGCTATGTATACTATCGATTTGGTATTGCAAGTGATCCTATGAAAGATGTCAAATTTTCTATCTCTAATAAAGAATGAACTACCATTCTTGATGTGACGGCAATAAGTACAAAGGCCGCATGCATAGCACCCTTTGTTTCTATTCTGCATGTCATAACTAGGGTGCTTCTGTAGAAGTTCCTTTAAATTAGGGCCCCTTTTGTATACAGTACAGGGTTTTTCTCCTAATTTCTCAGCCATAGATGGAGTGCTAGAAATAAAAAACCAATTCTTATTAATAATTTCTTGTATTGAACTGGAGTTGATATTAAAGGCAGTAATAAAACTACATGGGTGATGAGATGGACAAAGCACTTCAACAGGGTTGGCCATCGTCTGCCTAGATGTAGACAATTGGGATACAGAACTATTCAATGGATCAGCTTCAACATTACGAGAGCTGGTAAGGATGGGTTTGAAAAAACCAATAGTTTTCTTACATTCCACCTCATGAATCAAATCATCAATTAACTGGATGGGATATCCACGATTTAGAAATAGTTTTTTTAAAAAAGTACATTCGGCTAGAAAATCTGAATGGTCAGTACTCATTCGAACTGCCCTCACTAGCTGCCCCTTGACTATAGCTCTTTTAACTCTTTTTGACTAGTGATATGTAAGAATACTTTGTTCTGTCCTTAGTGTATTTACTGTTTTTCACTCAAAAGGGTCTTTGCCCCTCCATTTTTACACTTACAACATATTTTTAATATGATTGCCGGAGTCTATGGGCTTACCCTTTCATGGCAGTTTAGACTGAGTGAGTTGGAAAACATACATTAGTAGGATCACGTGCTTTTTTTATTTATTTATCATTTATGTGTGTTTCACAATATTAGTAAATCTTATTTTACTTGCTTTAAGAGGTTTTTGTCACTATTTATGTAATATATACATATACACATCTTGTTTAGCTTTGATGCGTTATTCTTGTTTTGTTTTTAACTGTTTACACAACCATTTTATATTAAGAGTGTACTTTTTATTTTTTGTTGATAATACTGCTTTAAATTCATCATTGCTGACAGGAAGTGATGTAATCTCTTGGTATATGTTATAAACTGTGGCTTTTTTGGTATCCATTCACTCTGAAGAAGCTACCTTTTTTGAGTAGCGAAAACGCTGTTTTACCTGCTTTGTAATAAAATCGCGTTAAGGATTTTACTTGCCTGGTGTGCTACTGTTTGAATCTGCCTGCCTCATTTCACTAGTTTGTCTTGTTTGGCGTGCTTACAGTTTTTCTATGGCTTCGGATTCTCCTGCTAGCCCTACCAGTCCTAACATTTTTGAGTCGAATGGGACTACTAATTTGGATACTGCCAGTTTGTTGCTGGCGGTTTCACAGAGATTAGATTTACTATCTAGTCGTTTTGACCTGTTTGAAAGGAACTTTGGTTTTTCTATTCCAGCAAGTGTCGCTGATACGCAAAGAGCGGCGAGATCTGGAAACTCTCTTACCAGCTCATCGGATTACATTCCGGCTGCACAGCCACAAAGAGAACCCGCTTCAGCAATTCCATCTGCTACTCCAGCTACATCAGGGACTCGTTCTCTGAATGTTACAGCTCAGAAGGGAAACGATGTTGCACTTATTGGCGGCTCATCCATATCGGAATGGATCAACAACACAGGTGACTTTCTAACCTTTATTAAACCATTAAATGATGTTTCGCCGGTGCCTGATGTTCCCCAGGCTTCTGACAGTCAAGAGACAGTTACGGACAAACTGAAATTATTAGATGCTAAAACTTTTAAGCTTCGTAAGCTACAATTAGAAGTAGCTTATTTTAAGCAATGTTTAGAGGAGGGCCTTGTTCCTAAAGGCCTTAGAAACTGTTTTTCTCCTTCCAATCTAATTGCTAACAATGTGTTTCTTGTTGAATTAAAAGAGTTGTTCCAAAGACAGGGCATACAACTTATGGAACTAATTGTAAAATATTACTCAATGTGTATAGCTGACTTGACCAGAGAGGTATGTGTGTTGGATGAGGAGATCAAGTTATGTGATTCCTTTAACAAACTTAAGTTTGACTATGCACGTATCTTCTCAAGTATAGATACATATCTAGTTAAAATCAAGTCTAATAAATCAAAAAAATTGTACAGAGATAGGCATGCGTATTCAACTGACAAAGCCTATCTTAAGTTAAGTCCCATACAGCATGAGAAAAGGAATGAAGCCCATTCCGATGACATAGAATGGCAGGACCCTGATGGTTTTCCAAACTCACATTCTGCTTCTCCTATTACTGACAACCATATTGGCCCTAGGAAAAGCAACAGAAATAAAAATAAAAATAAACAACTGAATAAAGATTGCTCTTTGGGTGAGAACACTAACAAAGCCAATAACAGCAAACAGCAATCCGCTTTTTTAGGGGAACGGAACAGCTGAACCCTGAGGGGGAACAAGAACTGGACCCACTAATATTAGAGGACGATAGCCCAACTACAATTGTCCCTACTATTATAACAAATGTTAAAGGAGACTTTGTTATATACAATTTTTCTACTCTTTTACTAGAGCCTGAGTTAGTTGAACTTTTGGCTTTAGGTAACACCTTTGTCCCAAGTAGACAATGTGATGTGGCTAGAGTCCTCTTAGATTTAAAATGTTATGTTAGAAAATTAAACCTGAAACTATTGTTTTATGACTCTACAATGACTGAGCCTGGTAAATTAAAGCTTCCTAGTGTCTTTAATCCACCTCTACATGTGGTATTGAAAATGTTTGAATACGCATGTGAAATAGACATTAGACACATGGGTAATACTTTTAAAGCTAAGGCCAGCCAATTTAATATCACGAGGGAACAACTGGCCGCTCTTAATAATATACGGGCTACCTCTGTCAGAATCATCAAGCCAGACAAAGGGGGCGGTTTGGTAATATTAGAACACATAGACTATGTAGAGAGAATGTACAAGGTTCTAAACTCCCCAGCTTATGAGTCTACTACATTAAACCAGTTGAATATAACCTCCAACAGAATCAGGGGGTATTTTAGAGACTTATTTATCCAAGGGAGAATTGATGTGGACACCTTCAACTACATAGACATCTTGCACCCTAGGGTGCCGGTAATGTTCGGCATCCATAAGGTGCATAAAAACCTAAATGACCCACCGATGCGTGCCTTGATCAATGGGAGAGCCTCACAGTCATACCCTTGTTCTAAATTCATTGATTCGTTGCTTTCTTCCTATTTGGAACACATCCCAAGTATTTGCAAGGACTCCTGGTCCTTTTTGACCAATTTGAATGAGATTAATATAGATCACAGCATCAATTTTCTTACAATTGATGTTGTGGATCTGTATACTTCCATTCCACACCAGGAGGCAGTGGAATGGATTGACTTGCTGCTAACTGACTTGGGTGCTCCCAAAAATGACATCATGAACATTACAGAACTTTTGGATATTGTATTATCCTCCAACTTTTTCCTTTTCGAAAAGGACTTATACATCCAAAAACAAGGTGTGGCAATGGGGTCACCATGCGGTGCCTCCGTAGCCAACCTATTTATGGCATATTGGGAAAAACAGTTTATTTTAAATAACATAGAGTGGAAGAATGAGCTCGTGTTTTATACACGCTTTCTAGACGATATGTTTATCCTCTTTAAGGGTAAACTTGATCGGGCTATAGAATTTGTTAACTACTTGAATCACACCACAACTTTCCTCAAATTCACCCATAATTTTGCCATTGACGTCATTGATTACCTGGATGTCAAGTTGACTAAGGATCCTTTGTCTAGTAAACTAAAATCTGTCATTTATAGGAAGAAAACTTATGTAAACTCTTTTTTGCACTTTTCTAGTGCACATCCTTACAAGCTCAAAAGAGCTATAGTCAAGGGGCAGCTAGTGAGGGCAGTTCGAATGAGTACTGACCATTCAGATTTTCTAGCCGAATGTACTTTTTTAAAAAAACTATTTCTAAATCGTGGATATCCCATCCAGTTAATTGATGATTTGATTCATGAGGTGGAATGTAAGAAAACTATTGTTTTTTTCAAACCCATCCTTACCAGCTCTCGTAATGTTGAAGCTGATCCGTTGAATAGTTCTGTATCCCAATTGTCTACATCTAGGCAGACGATGGCCAAACCTGTTGAAGTGCTTTGTCCATCTCATCACCCATGTAGTTTTATTACTGCCTTTAATATCAACTCCAGTTCAATACAAGAAATTATGAATAAGAATTGTTTTTTTATTTCTAGCACTCCATCTATGGCTGAGAAATTAGGAGAAAAACCCTGTACTGTATACAAAAGGGGCCCTAATTTAAAGGAACTTCTACAGAAGCACCCTAGTTATGACATGCAGAATAGAAACAAAGGGTGCTATGCATGCGGCCTTTGTACTTATTGCCGTCACATCAAGAATGGTAGTTCATTCTTTATTAGAGATAGAAAATTTGACATCTTTCATAGGATCACTTGCAATACCAAATCGATAGTATACATAGCTTTCTGTTCTTGCTGTACAGCATATTATGTCGGCAAAACAGACAGAAGATTCAAAGACCGCATTTACCAGCATACCTATGCCATTAGAAACCAGAACTGTGAGAACGCCTTGGCAAAACATGTAGTAAGCAGTCCAGGTCACTCCTTTTTATTTATGGGTATAGACCACATTGCTGACTCCATCAGAGGTGGACCGACTTCCATTATTTTAGAAAATTGTGAATTGTTATGGCAGCTCAAACTAGATGTGTTTAACCCACCGGGTCTTAACGACAGTTGTAACATCTCTGCCCACTTAAAATACAAATCCTATTTAAGGTAGCCTCTTTGGAGTTTTACTGCTCTACTTCTTTATTTTAACTGCTCTACTACCTTATTTTAATCTCACAATAACCCTAATTTTCAATAATACCTTTTAGGGTTGATTTGACCCTCTTTTGAGTGTACCAACTTCTACTGGTTTGTACCTTTTTATTGTTCATCACTAGTTCTCACACTTTTGTATAAAAGTTGTTTTTGACTAGTGATATGTAAGAATACTTTGTTCTGTCCTTAGTGTATTTACTGTTTTTCACTCAAAAGGGTCTTTGCCCCTCCATTTTTACACTTACAACATATTTTTAATATGATTGCCGGAGTCTATAGGCTTACCCTTTCATGGCAGTTTAGACTGAGTGAGTTGGAAAACATACATTAGTAGGATCACGTGCCTTTTTTATTTATTTATCATTTATGTGTGTTTCACATTATTAGTAAACTTTATTTTACTTCTTTTAGAGGGTTTTGCTACTATTTATGTAATATATACATATACACATCTTGTTTAGCTTTGATGCGTTATTCTTGTTTTGTTTTTAACTGTTTACACAACCATTTTATATTAAGAGTGTACTTTTTATTTTTTGTTGATAATACTGCTTTAAATTCATCATTGCTGACAGGAAGTGATGTAATCTCTTGGTATATGTTATAAACTGTGGCTTTTTTGGTATCCATTCACTCTGAAGAAGCTACCTTTTTTGAGTAGCGAAAACGCTGTTTTACCTGCTTTGTAATAAAATCGCGTTAAGGATTTTACTTGCCTGGTGTGCTACTGTTTGAATCTGCCTGCCTCATTTCACTAGTTTATCTTCCATCAGGATAGAGTGTCCATGAGAACTAATCCTACTTTTATGCCAAAGGTGGTCTCCAGGGTATCATTAAACCAAGCAATCCACCTACCAACATTCTTCCCCAACCCACAGAACAGGGGGGAAAGACTACTACATACCTTGGATGTGCATAGGCAATTGCGCTACTACCTGGACAGAACCAAGAACAATAGAAAAACTGACCAGCTTCTGGTAGCATATGCAACAGGAATGGAAGGAAAAGCAATTTCAAAACAGACAATCTCAAAGTGGATAGGAAATTGCATTAGATTTTGTTACTCTTTTCATGGGAAGGCAACTCCAGAAAACATCAGACCTCACTCCACAAGGGCTACAGCCACTACAACAGCCTTTTTACGAGGAGTGGCTACCAAAGACATTTTAGAGGCTGCTACTTGGAGCTCCGTGCATACATTTGCCAAGCATTATAATCTACCTTTATACTCCAGATCCCGAGCAGGTTTTGCCACAGCTGTTTTGCAAGGGATCTTAACTACACCATAATCTTCTTAGTACCTCCTCCCCCAGTTTGGCTATGGTATTCTACCCATTTGTTAGGACTGCAGATGCATCCTTGAAGGACATAGTACAGTTTTGTACCTACCATAAATGTAGATGTCCGAGAGGTATGCATCTGCAGTCAGGATTACCCTCCCTCCTTCCCCTCTGTGGTACTCCTAGGGTATTTGCCCATCTAGTAGCTAGCTGGGGGAATATATTATGGTGTATTTGTTTGTATATATGTATATACCTGTTTATTTCTATTTTGCTCTCTACTGTTTGGAATCATTTGCATTTATCCAAATTTAGCCTTCCTAGAGGGTACCTGGCATCTGGGGCAAGAAACACTGAGGAAAATGGCGTCGGCTGATGCCTTTATACCCAATTGACAGCAGCTATGACGTCGGGTGAAGTGCGACATCAGCCGAGGCCAGACCCAGACTTTGGAATCCGGCCGACCGAAGGGCTGCCTGAGGCAGGACAACCCATTTGTTAGGACTGCAGATGCATACCTCTCGGACATCTACATTTATGGTAGGTACAAAACTGTACTTTTTATTTTGCCCATAATTAGAGATGACTTCCACTTTGCTATATGCTGTGGAATGGGGTACCCCGTGTTCACAGATTTATGTGTAAAGTAGCTGTTGTTACACAGTGCCATTTCCTTATCACGTCTTTTTAGTACTTTACAGAAAAGGATTTTGCCAATACAAAGAGTAGTGTTCAAGTTCTCTCTCCCTCCCTTTTTTTTAAGCGTATTTAGAGGGTCACACATCTACATTTTATTCCACAGAACATCGCCTAAAAAATTAAAGTAGTACACTGCTTATTTGAACTGAAAGAATTTCAGTGCATGGAAAGTAACTGTCTTAATTTTTATTCAAAACTCTTCATGAAATTATTCTTTTATTAATTTATTTAGTTTGTTTACTGGGGTAGTACACTTATCACAACAGACCGTTTACAGGCACGGCCCTGCAGTGTTATTTTTAGTTAAGCATTTTTTCATACATTTGCATCAGCTGACTCGGTGTGTATAATAATGCTTATGTGCAGAGGCTTCTTTCTCTTGCTAGTGTTTATGTTCTGCAGATAGGTTATTTTCCATAAGCTATAGGGTTGCCAACTCTGGAATTTACCATTTCTGGACGCTTAACTGCCATCATCGTCACTTCATCGTGATGGCCATCATCTTCAATTCATCGTGATGGCCAATTAGTTTGTCATGCTGAACCCCACAGGTTGTTTATGCTAATTAAAATAGAGGGTATTGAAATACTGAATGAATGGGAAGTTGGACAATTTTCACAGCTTTGATTGACCTAGTGGTGTTTACACAAGAACAGTCAAATGTTATAACACAAAATATCAATCGTGCACGAGTACAACTGTGTGGATAGGTGGAAGCTGCCAGCCTAGCTAAATAGAATTTGTAGATAATTCTGTCATTTGTAAATATTAATATAAACCTCAGGCTTGTTCTCTTAAATATGAAAAGACTGTATTGGATGTTTAACTGCAAAAATGTAGCAGTACACTCTGCTGTAAGAAAGCTAAGTCAAGCATTTTATGACTGCCTTTGATCTCAGGGCGAGGAGCCGAGATGTCTAGATAAAGGCATTCTGCCTGTTTTTTGGGGGCCAAAGATAATGGCTAGAATTTGCATGTATAATTTCTTTTATTGCTGTGGCTTCCTGACCAGCTGCAAGATTAAAAGGGCTATTAACCACTGAGTTCTGTTAGCCTGGGAACCAGAAAGAAATTATGTAATCTGAAATGAATCAGTAGTAATGTGTTGTCAATTTAAGGACAGAAAGAATCAGAGCATTAGAACATTTGTCTTGAGAACATCCAACTCACCACTCTGCCTGTGTCTGTATGTAAGTAGGATCTTGGACTTTAGTGATGTTCATCGTGTTTCACTGTTGCAGTCATTACTCTTGGGTTATCCTGCTGGCAGGCTACCCTCAGTCAGCCATAATTCCAAAGTCTAGGTCTGGTGTCGGTTGCTGTCGCCTCTTCCCTGACGTCAGTGCGCCAGGGGTATAAAAGATGCAGCCGACACCATTTTCTCCAGACATTCTTGCCGCACGGTGCCCGAAGCAAAAGCAGTTTGCAAGTGCCGGTCGACCTACTCCTGAGATTTTCAAATCCGAAGTTCAGAACCAAAGTCTTCATTAAAGCTAAGTACCCCGTTGGGGAAACTTTTTTCTTGCTCCAGATCGATGTCAGAAAAAGTTAACGATTGTATTTCTTGTGGGAAGCAAATACCTCATAAGGATTTTCACTCTTAATGTATTCCTTGCCTTGGCCCCGATCACAACATTGCTAGCTGTCGGTTTTGTGCTAGATTTAACCAAAGCACTATCAAGCGTCAGTTCGACTTTGCATTTCATTACTTTGGCCGAAGATTTAATTATATAATGCCGTCGGACCAGCCGCCAACCAGAGTTTACAAAAAACACAAGGACAAGAAAAAGGATAGGCATCTGAGGTCCAAAACCAACGACAAAGCCTCTGCTAGGCCAGTCGCCGGTTCTCAGTGAGGCGCTTTCGCAACCCCTGGCACCCGCTACCTTAGAGCCACAGGCCGCTTCCGACTCCCACGTGGAGTCAACTGGGCCTCTGGATACTCAAGGTATTGGACACTCAGAAATCATTTCCTCAGATGGGTCCGGAGCCGCTGAGCAGGCATCGGTTTTTGAGGGTGTCTTCAGATCTACACAACTATATATTAAGCCATCTTCAGCTTCTAAAACAAAGACTAAAGCAGGTCTAAAGACAAAGAAACAAGTACAGCATTCTCCTACTCAGACTTCCATGCCTAAAAAACAGATGCTTAAAACGGCCGAAGACCTAATTACTTTAATCAGGGGCTCCCATCCCCCTTCTGATAAGAGGCCTAGGCAAGAGACCGAGTATGATTCTTCTGATCAAGTTTCTATTTCCTCTGATACCTCTTCTGAACAGGGATTACTCCATGCTTCCTATGAGGATTCTGATGGTGAAGAAGCCATTCCTTCAGCCTCTCCTCCTGAGGATTATTCTTTTGGGGACACCCTGCATGCCATGAGGGAGCATTTCCACTGGGAGAGCCAAGATTATTTTGAATCTAAGAAAAGGCTCAGAGACTTTCTGCTGCTTCCTCAGCACAGACCCCCTGCTATTCCACCTGTTCTAGACATTGTAGATGATGTATTTTCAGAGTCCGGCCTGTCCCCTGACACTCTACCCCCTGCACCTGCTAAGCCAGACAGATACTACAGGGTCCTGGATTTTCATAAATTCCTATATAAAAACCCCGTTGCTGACCCAAAAACTATATCTCAGGGTCCCAAAGGGGTTAAAGCTTCCACTGTAAAAAAAACCCTGTCCCCTCTGATAGGAATTCTAGGGCTGTAGACAGATGGGGGAAAAAAGTCTACACTTCTGCTACCCTGGCTGTAAGGGCTTTAAATTGTCAGTTTCATATGCTTAAATATCAGCAGTATTTAATGTCACTGCTTAAACAGAAATTGTTGACAAATACTGAAAGTTCAGAGAACAAGGAATTGCAGGATTTATTGCATGCAGCTGAACAAGTGGGAAAGCATACTTTGCAATGTGGTTATGATTCACTGGAGGCCTCTTACAGGGCCACTGTTACAGGTTCTGTTATTAGAAGGCATGCTTGGTTAAAGGAACAGAATCTGCCTGATCATGTTAAAGCAAAATTATTAGATGCACCATTACAGCATGATACTTGGTACTAAAGCAGAAGAGGTGTTAAAAAATGGAGGATAAAGCAAAATCCATGCAGACAGTCAAGAATTTCTTACAGGTACAGCTACCCAGGTTCAGCAGGAACTGGCCTTCTAAAAATTGGTCCTTTCCAGTGTCAGACAGACCACAAAGAGACAGATACAGACATCCCAGAGGCAGATCTCGGCCCCAAGGCTCATACAGGCCTAAACAATGGGGTGCTCCCACCTCCAAAAGCAGAGAAGACAAATCACAACCTTACAGGAAACCGTCCCAGTGACTTTCTACCAAATCCAAGCACCTCTCTTTTGGCAGCCCCTTAGGGGGAAAACTGGCACATTTTTCATCAAATTGGCAAATGGTTACCCAAGACAAATGGGTCCTGAACATAGTGTCCCAAGGCTTACAGGTTCCATTGTCACACTACCAAGGTCCAAAGGTATGCCAGACCTGCCACACAATCAATGGGCAGAGGCACAAAAACAAATTACAGCCCTCATGGACATGAGGGCCATTCAGCAAGTACCACAACAAGAGCGGGGACAAGGATTTACTCCAGACTTTTCTTAGTACCCAGAAAGGACAAAACCTGGAGACCAATACTGGACCTGTCTATATTAATTACGTTTCTGGAAGTTCCAAAATTCAAGATGTTGACTCTACAGCAGCTACTGCCCATGCTGGGCAAGAAGGCTTGGCTCGTAACTTTGGACCTAAAAGAGGTATACCTGTATGTCCCAATCAGACAATCTTGCAGAAGATACCTCAGATTCATAGCTGGCTCAATGCATTACCAATTCTCTGCACTGCCCTTTGGCTTATCTACTGCGCCCAGGGTCTTCACAAAATGCCTGGCACCAGTAATTGCGCTTTGCAGACAAAAAGGAATTCAAATATATCCCTACTTTGACGACTGCCTAATTCAAGCAGAGAACAAAGACATTCTTCTATAGCATCTGGCGTTTGTAAAAGGATTACTAATTGGCCTAGGGTACACAGTAAACGAAAATAAATCAAAGCTAGTGCCTTCTCAAGAGATAATATTCCTGGGTGCAAGCTTAAATACAACTGCCCAGATGGCTTATCTCACGCCAGACAAACAAAAGCAACTGACTACTTACTTCAAGAAATTGGCAACAAAAACCCACTTATCTGCAAGGAAAATCCTGCAGGCCTTTGGTTTCATGGCATCCTGCATTCTACTAATTCCATATGCCAGACTGCATATGAGGAAACTACAATGGTATCTAAAAAGTGACTCAGCATTGCCACAGCCTGGAGAAAGTAATTGCACTCATTCCCTGCCTACAACAGGAGTTTTGATGGTGGGCAGAAGCTTGTCACCACAACAAGGGTCTGCCATTCAGTTTACCCACAGCCAGACAGACACTGACAACGGATGCATCAGATTATGCCTGGGAGGTCCATATGGCAGGAAAATGAATTCAGGGCACATGGCCTGCAAACCAGATGCATCTTCACATCAAAAAGAGATGCTAGCTGTTCAAAATGCCCTGACAGCTTTCAAGGACCTGCTTCATCCAGGACAGTTACTGATAAAGACAGACAACACTACGGTCATGTGGTGCATAAACAAGCATAGAGGTACACATTCCTACCCCCTCTGCAGGCAAGCAGTGACCTTATGGGACACAGCATTGGCTTTTTAAGTTCACCTGCAAGCACAATTCCTGCCAGGAAAAACAAATACTCTGGCAGACAAACAGAAACCACATGGATCCCCACGAATGGAAACTGGATCCACAAGTCTTCAGCATGATAATAAGGAAATGGGGATGCCCAGACATAGATCTGTTTGCCTCCCCTCACAACTTCCAATTGCAGAGATTTTGCACAAGGATTTATCACAAGCAAACATGGAAAGTGGAGGCCCTATCCTTCAGCTGGAAAAATCTAACAGTATATGCTTTTCCCCCTCTGCCTCTCCTTCCCAGGGTACTCCTAAAGGTCAGACAAGAGAAGCCAAAAATGATACTGATTGCACCAGACTGGCCATGCCAGCACTGGTACCCAATCCTAAAGAGCTTGTCTCAAGGTCCAGCATGGATATTGCCACAAACTTCTCACTTGCTGACCCAACAAAACAATCAGATCATGCACAGCCAACTCAGGACCTTAAATCTGGCAGCATGGCGGATAATGTAGCCATTCAGAACACTCCTCTTTCAAAAGCTGTTTTGGATGTTATCTTGGAGGCCAGGAGGCCCAGTACCAGAAAATCTGATGCAGAAAAATGGAAGAGATTCTGTGCTTGGAACCAGGAACAAGGCATTGAGACATGTGTACCAAATATCCCTCAGATTTTACAATACCTAACTGAGATGCTAAACAAAGGCCTTTCTTTCTCATCTATTAAGATTCATGCCTCTGCCATTTCAGCCCATTACAATACGGAACCACCTATCTTTTCTCATCCTTTAATAAGGCAGTAACTCAGAGGGGCCAAAAACATTAGCTCTCGAAGGAGAGCACCAATTCCGACCTGGGACCTCAATTATGTTTTGGAAAAACTCACACTGCCTCCTTTTGAGCCAGCATCAACAACAGATATAAAATTCTTATCCTGGAAAACAGCTCTTCTTCTATCAATAACCTCTGCAAGGCGAGTCTCGGAGTTACAAGCACTCATGGCTGTGGAATCTTTCATCATTTTTCATCCAGACAGGGTTTCTCTGAGGACAAACCCTACATTTATGCCTAAGGTGGTGTCCAGTGTGGCCCTCAACCAAACCATTCACTTGCCTACCTTTTATCTAAATCCACAGAACAAGGGTGAGACAATTCTGCATTCTTTGGACATACACTGGCAGTTATGCTTCTACTTGGACAGAACTTAAGCTTTCAGAAAAACTGAGCAACTTTGTGTCATATGCTGCAGGATCACAAGAAAAGGCCGTCTCAAAACAGACTATTTCTAAATGGATAGGCCATTGCATCCGTTTTTGCTATTTTCAACATGGCAAATCAGTGCCTAAGGGTATTAGGCCTCATTCCACCAGAGCAGCAGCCACTTCAGCAGCCTTCCTCAGAGGAGTAGCAAACAAAGATATTTTAGAGGCTGCAGCTTGAGTTCAGTTCACACCTTCACAATGCGCTACCACTTACCTCTTTACTCTAAGTCCAGAGCAGGCTTTGCCACTGCAGTTCTGCAGGGCCTCATAGCCTCTCCTATTCCTATTTAGCCCAGCCACCCATCCTCAGCTTTGGGATTCTACCCAAGAGTAATGACTGCAACAGTGAAACATGATGAATATAGTACAGTTGTGTGCCTACCATAAATGTAGATGTTCGAGTGTATTCACTGTTGCAGTCCAGGTTACCCACCATCCCCCTATTCTTTGCTGGGACTTATTTGCACTTCTGTATCCTATACAACCTATTTGGTGTATTTGCTTGTAGATGAAGGAAATGTTATTTTTGTGCATGCATTTTTATTGGCATATTTTTCAGCCTACCAATTTGGGGGCACCTGACATCTGGGGCAAGAAAAACTGAAGAAAATGGCGTCGGCTGCATCTTTTATACCCCTGGCGCACTGACGTCAGGGAAGAGGCGACAGCAACCGACGCCGGACATACACTTTGGAATTCTGGCCGACTGAGGGTAGCCTGCCAGCAGGATAACCCAAGAGTAATGACTGCAACAGTGAATACACTCTAACATCTGCATTTATGGTAGGTACACAACTGTACTTTTCTCTTAGTCCAATTTTCCTAATTCCTAGCTATTTCTAAGTGTTTTTCTGTGCTGATGTTAGAACTATTCTACTGTATTATTTTAAGCATTTTCTTGTGATCTCTGAACTCCTGATTAGCACTGTGTAGTAAGAAGTATTGTCTTGTTTTTATTATGTATTAAATATTTTTAAACCTTTCAACTGTGGCTGTTTTGTGTACAGATAATTTAAGCTCTAGTGTACAGTGCATGTATATAGTGATACTGTCCAAGTCACTCCAATAAGCTTTGCTGTTCAGTCACACATCAGTTGGATAATAATATTGCACAGTAATAATTGGACACCCTTTGTTAAGGGCCTTTTTAGTAGCTGATATTAGTGAGTGGTGGCAGCTGGTACTACCTTTTAGACTGGGCATAAAGGGGGCACAGCTGGAGAATCTATGTCAGCCTTCCCCAGGAGTGTCTATGTGTTTGTATATAACTCTTATCTCAAAGTGTGGGTCAGCTATTTGGGCAGGGACAAGAAGCACTGGTTGGACAGAGAAGGGTGCTAGAGGTTTTAGCTTGTCCGGTAGGCTGAGATTTAGACCCTATAGCTGTGCCAATGGGGAGTCTTATTGGGGATCTGGAGAGAAAGGGAGAAACCAGCCCCAGACTGACTGTGATCTCTGTGTGATCTTAAGGGAAATTGTACTTTACTGTTTGTGTATTTGTTATCCTTTTCCTATATGGACGCCCCTCACTGGTGTTAGTGGTGAGTATTGAGGCTCCTTGATTGCTGGGCCTGTGCACGGGCTTGGCATATTAATTGGTTGGCAAATACTAATGGGCTTGTAGTGGTTTGGGTAGAGTGAATTCTAGCTCGTGTACAGTGATCACTGAAGGTGTTTTGTACTCTAAATCAGCCACTCAGTGAATACTCATGTTCAGATCACAGTTGTTTTATTTCTTTTGTTAGCTGAGTTAGTCAGGGAGAGCAGGCAGCATGTTAGCAGAGGAGTACGGAAAGCTGACAAGGAGCCAGCTGGTTGAGATGTGCCAGGCTAGGGGACTGGTGCATGGAAACTTGACTAAGGCAGACATGATTGCAGCTTTGGTCACAGCGGAATGAGAAAACAGCAACCAGAAGGACGATCAGACTGGGAGTGGAGACGTACCACACTCAGAGAATTGACAGCTCAACCTTTCTGTAGAGGACTTAAAAATCCATCTGGAGCTAAAGAGACTTGAGTTGGATGCTAGGCATGTGGAAATAGAAGCAGTTGAGAGACTGAGATGTCTACAGGCTGAGGAGAATGAGAGAATGCTACGTCTGGAAGCTGAGGAAAAGGAGAGGCAGAGGCAGCATGAGATGAAGATGCTGACTCTTCACCAGAGTCATGGAGGTAATGGGGAAGGGAGTAACTGGACCCCAGAAGCACCAAAGCTCAGTAAATTTCTTCCGCAGTTTTAAGAGGGGGATAATTTTGATAGTTTCATTCATATGTTTGACAGGGTATGTAAACAGTATGATATTGAACAAAGTCTTTGGGTACCGTTCCTGACCCCCTTACTCCATGGTAAAGCTGTAACTGTGTTATCTAAAATGTCTGACATTGACTGTTTTAATTATGCTACTGTTACGAACTGCTTGTTAGAATTTTTTAAATTAACACCTAAAATGTATAGGGAAAAGTTTTGCATAGACGCAAGGCAGATGAAAGTGTGTGTGAATATATTGCTGAAGTGAGTACTTATTTTCATAGGTGGATGAGTGGATGTCAGGTCACCACTTTTGAAGGGCTGGCAGACCTTTTGGTGAGGGAACAAGCCCTTAGCACTTTGCCTGAGGACATGAGGATCTCATTAGCTGATATACAGTGTGCTCCTTTAGATGAGTTGGGGAAGAAGGGAGACCTATGCCTAGCAAGCAGGGCATCTCTGCATAGAAAAGGTGTCCCCAGTACTGCTTATGGGTCTAAAGGAACCCATGGTGGGCAGCACAGACTGCCCCAACAGAATCTGCCAGTAGCAGGGGAAGCCACTAGTCCAGGTACATGTCCAGGACCTAGGGTTAAATGTTTTGAATGCAACCAGTGGGGCCATATGGCATACAGATGTCCACAGAGGCAAGTTCGAGAGCAAAAGGTGAGAGAGAGCCAGTAAGTGGGAAAGACAAAATGCCAATAGTGGTTTGTCTCTACAACAAGGGTACCGAACTACCATCCTGCATATCTCCTTATAGGAGGATTTGGATGAGGCAGTACCATGTGTTTATGCAGTTACACATAGTCAGGCTTCGAGACAAGCATGTGGGTCTTTTAGCCTGGGGGAGACCCAGACAGATCGCATACTTGCAGCCGGGACTGGTGAGGTGGTTACTTCAGGGAGGGAGCTACTCTGTAGCAGTGAAACTGAATGTGAGCCACAGCTGGTTGTGGGCACTGGTGTTCCCTTGGACAGAGTGACTGCAGAGGTAGAGGTGAGTAGTAGTACCCAGGCTGACAGTGAGGCACCACTGTCAGAGGATGCCAGACTTCTGTGGAGGGGGAGCTGGGAAGGGTTACAAATAGAGAGTTGAGACAGGCTCAGCTCTCAGACCCTACATTGCAAGGCCTGAGGTAGGTAGCTAGTGAGGCACCTGATTCTCAAGGGGAGGGGAAATCTGTATACTGACACAAAGGGTTACTGTATAGTGGACCACTGAGGGAGGGTTAGAAGGTGAGAGGATGCAGCAGGTGGTATTGCCCAGAGCCTATTGCCGGGCACTTCTAACCATAGCCCATGATATTCCCTTTGCAGGTCATATGGGTATAAAACGTACAAAGAGATGTATTGTGCAGAATGTCTACTGGCCTGGAATTTCCAGAGATGTAACAGGATACTGCAGGACCTGTGAGCAGTGCCAAAATGTAAGCAAGGCAGGAGACAAGTTGAGCACTCCTGTGATTGAGGAGCCATTTCAGAGGATAGCTATGGATATTGTGTGGCCTCTGAGTACCCCAGGTTCCACAGGGAAAAAGTATATCCTAGTGGTAGTGGATTATGCTACACGATACCATGAGGCAGTGGCTTTGTCCTCCATTTAGGCAGAAAAGGTGGCAAATGCTTTGAGATTTTCAGCAGGGTAGGTTTCCCAAATGAAATACTGACTGACAGAGGTGCCAATTTCATGCCAGACCTGCTGGCTTGCCTGTGGAAGTACTGTGGGGTGAAGCACCTGAAGACCACCCCCTACCATCCCCAGACTGATGGTCTTGTTGAGAGGTTAAACTCTACAATCAAGTCCATGCTACGGGCATTTGCAAACCAGTTTAAGAGGGAGTGGGACAAATATTTGCCCCGTCTGTTTGCTTACAGAGAGGTTTCCCCAAGAATCCACAGGATGTTCATCATGTTTCACTGCTGCTGTCATCACACTTGGGTTATCCTGCCGTCAGGCTGTCCTGCAGTCGGCCAGAGTTCCAAAGTCTTGGTCCGGCATCGGTTGCTGTCGCTTCTTCCCTGACGTTAGTGCGCCAGAGGTATATAAGATGCATCCAACGCCATTTTCTTCAGCCTTTCTTGCCGCACAGTGCCCGAAGCAGAAGCAGTTCGCAAGTGCCGGTCGGTCGACTCCTGAGATTTTCAAATCGAATTTCAGACTGAAGTCTTCAATAAAGCTAAGTACCCCATTGGGGAACCTTTTCTTGCCTCAGTCCGATGTCAGAAAAAGTTAACAATTGCATTTCTTGTGGGAAGCAAATACCTCATAAGGACTTTCATTCTTATTGTATTCCTTGCCCAGACCACGACGTCACAGGTTGTCGGTTTTGTGCTAGGTTTAATAAACTAACTATTAAACGTCGGTTTGATTTCGCCCGACATTACTTTGGTAGGAAATTTAATTATACAACCGACGACCGGAATGCATAAAAAACGCAGGGATGAGGACAGGCAGCCGAGACCCAAACCAGACTCCGAGACCTCTGCTAGGCCAGTTGCCTGTTCTCCGGTTTTAAGTGAGGTGCCTACGCAGCCCCTGACGACCGCTGATTTAGAACCCCAGGTGACATCAGATTCATAAGCGGAAATTGCTAGGCCTCCACAACTTTTACCTTTAGGCCCTTCCGATTCCATGCCTGAAGTAGATTCTGGTGCAGTTGAAATGCCTTCAGTTGCAGAAGGTGTCTTCATACCAACTACACTCACTATTAAATCCTATGCAAAGCAGAAAACTCCTTTAAAAACAAAGAAGACTGTACAGCAGTCTCCAGTACAAGGCCCCATGCCTAAGAAACAGATGCTTAAGATGGCTGAAGACCTTATTACCCTAATCAGGGGTTCCCATCAGCCCCTCCTGATAAAAGGCCAAGACAGGAGGAGGACTACACTTCCTCTGACCAGGTTTCAATTTCCTCAGAGGAACAGGAATATTCCTTCCCCCCTTATGAAGACTCTGATGCTGAAGAGTCTATCCTTCTGCATCTCCCCCAGAAGACTACTCTTTTGGGGAAAGCTTACATACCACGTGGGAACATTTCCACTGGGAAGGCCAAGATTACTCTGATTCTAAGAAAAGGCTCCGAGAGTTCCTTTTACTACCCCAGCACAGACCACTTGATATTCCACCTGTGTTAGACATTGTGGATGATTTTTATTCAGAATCTAGTCTTAACCCAGATAGAACTGCTAGGCAAAAGGCAGGGACACAAACTGTACCGTGTTAACATGATTAAAGCTTACCATGATAGGGAGGCCCTTGTGCTGAGTATTTGCAGTGGGTTGCAGGAGGTGTCTGAGGAAGATCTGGTGACTGATCTCTTCATTGAGGCTCGGACTGATACCTCAGTGTAAGGGGTAGCAATGTCCCAGCAGCTATCTCCTACCCAGCTTCTAGAAATCTAAGCAGTGTTACAGGAGTTTGGGGACATGTTCACTGGGAAACTAGGGTGCAACCACCTGGTGCAGCACCAGGTAGATACAGGACCGCAAAGGCCTATTAGTCAGGGCCCTTATAGGGTGCCTGAGAGAGTCAAACAGACTGAGGCAGGAGATACAGGAGATGTTGGAACTAGGGCAAATTTGAGTCCAACAGTCCCTGGGCCTCCCCAGTGGTGCTGGTGCCAAAGAAAGATTGCAACACCAGGTTCTATGTGGACTACAGGAAATTAAATAGTCACACAGAGTCAGATGCTTACCCCATGCCTAGGACAGATGAGGCCCTAGAGCAGCTGGGTGGGGCTAAGTATCTTACAACCATTGATCTAACCAAGGGTTACTGGCAAGTGTCCTTGACTCCCAGTGCTAAAGTCCGCCTTTGTGACTCCTTTTGGCTTGTATGAGTTCACAAAGATGCCCTTTGGGATGAAAAGTGCCACAGTGGCTTTCCAGAGGCTGGTAGATCATATCCTAGCAGGAGCAGGGAGGGTTTACCCTTGCTTACCTAGATGACATTGACATCTACAGCCGTTCCTGGCAAAAGCACCTTCAACATGTCAGGGAGGTGCTGGGCAGACTGCAGAGGGCAGGGTTGACCTTTAAGCCCAGCAAATGTAGGGTGGATTTAGCAGAGGTCTCCTACCTGGGACATAGAGATGGGGAGTGGTAAGATTAGGCCAGAACCTGCCAAAGTAGAAGACATTCAAGCATGGCCTGCACCTGTTACCAAAAAGCAGATGAGGACATTCTTAGGGACAGCAGGGTACCACAGAAAGTTCGTCCCCAGTTGTAGTACCATAGCTGCTCTCCTCACAGACCTGACAAGGAAGAACAGGTCAGATAAGGTAGTGTGGACCACAGCATGTGAGCAGGCATTCCAGAAGCTTGAAGAAGCTTTGGGAGGACCCCCTGTGTTGGCCAGTCCAGATTACAAATAATTTGTTGTGCAGGTGGATGCTTCATACCAAGGGGGTGGGGGCTGTACTTAGCCAGATTTCTTTAGAGGGAGAAGAGCACCCAGTTGTTTATCTCAGTCATAGGCTCCAACCCAGGGAGCAATGCTGTGCAAATGTAGAAAAGGAATATCTAGCCATAGTGTGGGCACTGCAGAAACTTCAGCCTTATCTGTAGGGAAGAAAATTCACTGTAGTGACAGATCACAATCCCCTAACATGGTTAAACAGAGCCAGCCAGCAAAATGCCAAGTTGCTAAGATGGAGCCTAGTATGATGTGTCAGTGCAGCACAGCAGTGGGATTAGCAATGCCTATGCAGATGGGCTCTCAAGACAGGGAATGGGGCAAGGTAAACTCCAATAAACCTAACCCTCTCAAGCAACGTTTCTAAAGGGACGCTTGAAAAATTAACTCGAGTTCTTCAGGGGGGAGATGCGTGAAGATAGGTGGAAGCTGCCAGCCTAGCTAGATAGAATTTGTAGATAATTCTGTCATTTGTAAAAATTAGTATAAGCCACAGGCTTGTTCTCTTAAATGTGAAAAGACTGTATTGGATGTTTAACTGCAAAAATGTAACAGCAGTGCACTCTGCTGTAAGAAAGCTAAGTCAAGGATTTTATGACTGCCTTTGATCTTGGGGTTCGGAGCTGAGATGTCTAAATAAAGGCATTCTGCCTCTTGTTTTGAGGCCAGAGTTAATGGCTAGAATTTGCATGTATAATTTTTTTATTGCTGTGGCTTTCTGACTAGCTCCAAGATCAAAAGGGCTATTAACCTCTGAGTTCTGTTAGCCTGGGAACCAAAAAGAAAAGATGTAATCTGAAATAAATCAGTGGTACTGTGTTATTAATTTGAGGACAGAAAGAATCAGAGCATTAGAGCATTTGTCTTGAGAACATCCAGCTCACCACTCTGCCTGTGTCTGTATGTTAAGTAGGATCTTGGACTTTAGTGTTTCTCTTAGAAATAGCTAGGAATTAGGAAGATTAGACTGTTTTTCTGTGCTGATGTCAGAACTATTCTATTGTATTATTTTAAGCATTTTCCTGTGATCTCTGAACTCCTGACTAGCACTGTGTATTAAGAAGTATTGTCTTGTGTTTTTTTTTTATTTATTGTTCAATATTTTTAAACCTTTCGACTGTGTCTGTTTTGTGTAGAGATAATTTAAGCACTAGAGTACAGTGCATGTATATAGTGATACTGTCCAAGTCACTCCAATAAGCTTTGCTGTTCAGTCACACTTACAATTTGGATAATAATATTGCACAGTAATAATTGGACCCTCTTGTTAAGGGCCTTTAGTAGCTGATAGTGGGTGGTGGCAGCTGGTACTACCTTTTAGACTTGGCAGAAAGGGGACACAGCTAGAGAATATGTGCCAGCCTTCTTCAGGAGTGTCTGTGTGTTTGTATATAACTGATATCTTAGTTTGTGTGTCAGCTACTTAGGCAGGGACACGAAGCACTGGTTGGACAGAGAGGGTGCTGTAGGTTTTATCTTGCCCACTAGGCTGAGATCTGGACCCTATAGCTGTGCCAGAGAAAGGGGGAAACCAGCCTCAGACTGACTCTGATCTCTCTGCTCTTAAAGGAAATTGTACATTACTCTGTGTATTTGTTATCCTTTGCCTGTATGGACGCCCCTCACTGATGTTATTGGTGGGGATTGAGGCTCCTTGATTGCTGGGCCAGTGCACGGGCATCACATTAACAAAAACATGTTACTTAAAGTTTACATTATGCAGTTTACAGGCTTACAGCAGTTTTTTACTAGTCAACACAAATGATTAATCCAAATTGTGTTAAGTAATTTCATTCATCAGTAAATGATTCAAATTCAGTGTCCAGTGTTCATGCAAATATATAATCATTAATCACTGTTTAAATTTGTACTTTTGCTGAGGAAAGGCAGTCGTTCTAGTTATTGTAGGAAGTTTATATATAGTTTTTAGACTTCATAAGAAAGAGGGAGGCCCAGCATTAATATACCGTAACCACTTAAAATAATACCCTGCCAAAAATAGTTCCCACCTTCAATAATATGGAAATCTATTAGCATCACTATTTTTCAACAACCATAAACAAATATCTATTGCCACCATCTATATTCCAAAACTGGAAGACTTCTTATCATGATCTAACCACTACATCTCAAATGAAACCATCATCCTCGGTGACACTAATATAAATTGTCTTAAACTAACACCCAACAACTCCACAAACTCCATCAGTCTTTTCATATTTACACAACTTATACAAACCCCAACAAACAGTCACTCTGAATCCACCTTAGACTGGATATCAGTATCCCACCAACATTACTACTACAATCCCAACACACTTTCCTACACCCTGTGACCACTTATCAGCCCTGATACACAGACTTAGCCTCCACCCCAAGCATTTAGTCATACAAGTATATCAGAAATCTAACCAATTTTAGCCACTCACTTTTGCAACCTATTGCAAACACTAAACTGGAACCCATTGAAATATCTTCCCTTAGATGAAGCAGTACATTACTTCAGTACTGTCTTTCTAGATACCCTTAACTCCATAGCCCCCATAAGAAAAAAGAGAGTTAAACAAAACCATGCTTCTTGGCCGTCTGTCAACCAAACAACTGCTGAGAGACTGAGCACAGCACAAATGGATAAAAGTTAAGACCCCACCCAGCAAAACTGCCTTCAAAATACTTAGAAACAAAACAGGCCATTAATCAGGACAAAAGACTTACTTCTCTCAACAAATAAACACCCACAGTAATAATCCCAGACTTTTCTGGAAATTTGTCAACTCATTACTAAATCCTGGCAGCACCCAAAACCCCTGTCAACTCATTACTAAATCCTGGCAGCACCCAAAACCCATCTCCATTTCCAGACAAAAGCCTAGTTGAAATCACAGAATTTGATATTATCCTTACGTTAGTAAATGCATGCAGTACCCCCACCCCCATTAACCCATCCACCATACCTCAAGGCAATATCAGCTCCATACCATCCTTTCACTTCCATCTTGTAGCAACCTCTCAAATACAAACATTACTTGGCGAATTTAAACCAGGCTCCTTATCCGCTGATAATCTCCCCCCAGAATACCTCAAAATCAGTGCTAAGGCAATAGGTTTCCCAGTAAGTATCTTTATAAACCGATCACTTGCAGAACACACAGTCCCCCAGCTCTGGAACAATCCGTTATCACCCCACTTCATAAAGGTGGAAACCCTCATTGACCTATCTATTTTTAGCCCATTTCCATACTGTCTCCTCTGTCTAAAATAATGGAAAAATGCATCCACAAACAACTGGTTGAATATCTAACCAGCAACAACCTACTATCTCCTTCAGAACATGGTTTTCGACTGTCCCACAGTACCATTCTGCCCTAGTCGTCTTCACAAATTTCATCTATAACGCCCTAGATAGTAATGTACTTAAATCAGTCCTGTTACTGGATCTCTCAAAAGCATTCAACACAGTCTCCCATATTAAACTTATTCAGTGACTGCAATCACTAGGATGCTCTGATGCCACCATAACCTGGTTCACTAGTTACTTGGAAAACGGACAGCAGACCGTAAAATGGCAGCATAACCTCTCTAGCTTTCTTCCAAATAACATAGGAGCACCCCAGGGGTCAATCTTAGGACCCCCACTATTCAACATTTTTATAAATGACCTACATAAAGTTCACTCTGACTGTACTACCATACAATATGCAGACTATTTATCCCTAATCTGTACCTCCTATAACTTCTCTGACCTCCAAACGTTAACACAAAAAGCCTTTACATCCATAACCTACTGGCTAAAACAATCACAGCTATTACTTAACCCTAATAAATCTAAACTACTCATCTTTGCATCTAAACCTGTTCCCACAGACTTTACTATATTCTCCATAAAACCCAAATAGACTTAGTAAATCAGGCCAAACTGCTTGGAATTACTATTGACAGCAAACGTAGCTTTGACTTGCATATTAATAACGCAGTAAAAAACTCCCTTCAAATTAGGCAAACTTTACAGAAACAAACCATACTTAGACAAATCCATCCAAATAAAACTTTCAAAAAGTCTTCTCCTTCAAACCTTTACTCTATTGGTCTCCTATCTTCACTAATCTCCACAACTCTTTGCAACACAAACTGCAGTCCTGTTGTTATAAGATTGAAAAATTTGCATCAGCCCAACCAAATTGCACCCACCATTGCCAGACCACTAGAGAACTAAACTGGATAGAATTTGCACATTACCTACATTACACACAACTTACGTTTGCCTGGAAACTCATTTATAAACCCGAGTTTTGCCCTTCCCTGAAAAATATCATTGAACCTTACGTCCCATCCAAAAATCTACGCTCGAACAGCAAACACCTACTTAAAGTATCAAAACCTAGTAAAAGAGAAGGTAGCTGACTCTGTTCCCATTCCATAACTAAGCTGTGGAACACCCTCCCATCATCAGTTACAGAATTAGACAACATAATTTCCTTTAAAAGAAAACTAAAACAATATCTCACTGATAACCCCAGCTGCACATGCAACACATATCCACAGCCTCCTTTTAATCTAGAAAAACTGTTTCACATAGCAAATATACTTGTGTATATGTTGTACTGTTACACCATATGAGGTATCCCTAATCTTTATTACCCTACTCCACACATCTATACAACTATCTTAACACATATTCTCTTCTGTCACTTTTTACTTTTAATGCTACTATTAAATACATACCACCTATAATCTACATATTCCCACCATCTAGCTATAAGACTTTAACTATATATATCCTACCTTTAAGGTTAACTGTCTAATTCTACCTTCCCACTACACTTACCTTTCCCTTTTCCTACTTTCCCCCCAACAAAACAAAATTGAGCTGTATTGTTAAATATTTGTTTAGCTTGAGCTGTATTGTTAAATATTTGTTTAATTTTCCTACATGCTAATCTTCCATTGTTACTGTATTGTGCCTTTTTGCAACATATATGCTGTTAATAGATAGTTTTCTGTATTTCACTTGCTTTATAAGTAATTGTTTCCTTACAAATTCATGTAATGAATTTCATGTAACTTGGAGCTTTTCTCTCTGGGCCTCCACTGGAAATGGGTCCCAAATTCAGTGGACTTTCCCAGTCAACAAATGTCAATAAACAAATATTTTAGTAGCTGATGATCACTGCTAATAAACTCACCTCAATCACTGCATGACATGCTGAAATTCATCTTCACTATTAAGTCTGCTTTTTCCAAATCTCTGTTTAGTCTGTTTCTGCTGTTGGACCAAAGTTCATTCATTATGCTGAAAACTTTCGCAGAAAGCATTTGAGACCGGGATTGACAGAACGTATGAAACAATATGAAGCAGTTGAATGTCATTTGGAAAAAAATACACTAAAAAACTTTACTCACATATCACCGCTGTGTGTCACTGACTGTACAGTGTCAATTCTAACTTTTCAACAAATGCAAAATTCTTCATACAACTTATCAGTATCAACAGTTGTGCTTTTAATATGTTCAGGTATTGCCACTGGATATCATTGTCTGATGTGAGAACAGTAAAATGTTTGAAAACTGATTCATCATAGTTAAACCATTTCTGCTAATATGACAGAGCGATAAAAAAAATTAGTTGCTTCCTGTTCAAATTTTCATTTAATTTCTGCAGTCGTAACATCAGAATGTAGTAGCTGATAGGCCGAAGAAATATAGAATTTGTCACTTTGACATTGTTGCAGCTTGCACTTCACACGTTCCATAATGACGTGCAATTCAGCAGCTGTAGTTGCGTTCAACTTCAGGTGTCAAGGCAGCATCATCAGAAACAGTCATAACTTTGTGGATAGGATAGAGCACACTGAACTAGAGTATTATCATTGTTACAAGAAAACCCGTCCCGTAGCAATGCTGCAACTTTACCTTGAGACTTTAGTGCTGGTCAACATAACAGGCTGTCAGTGGCAGGTAGCAGGCTTAACCAACGTGTGGGCACATGGCATAGCAATTTGCAGTATTCCATTTGCAAAAAATCAAAGAATTCATCAGATTTTTTGGCCGACATTAAGAATGAATTGTAAATTTTTGTAACCCATGATTCAGCATCATCTTTAATCCAAACTTCATACAGTTGTTGAGGATATGACATTTGCAATCTGCTTGTATCAAATTTTTGTTTGCAACATGCAACTTCTGAAATACTGACACTTGTTTTCCGAAGTTTATGGATGCATTGTCTGCACTGTATGGGGTGACCAAATCTAAACAAGGCTATTAGCTGCTATTATACCTTTAATCCTGTTGGCAATTGCTGTACTGGTTTCATTATTATCTTTGATAAAAATCCATGAGTCTGTTCTTCATGCCTTCAGTTCTCGAGAACTAGCGAATGATCAATGAAAATGACTTCATATTGCCTTTGTTCAAAGTATCTGATCCAGTTCAAAAAGTGTATCCCTTACTGGTAAGATCAGACCATAAACTTATCTCACTAGATATTTACATCCCGACCCCAGCCCCTGCCCAGAAAACCACAGTGAGAAACTTCTCTAAAGCAAATTTCACACTCCTCAAAACTGAGGTGGAATCCTTCAAAGTCCCAGGGCCTGTGGAAAATACGTCACAGACCGCAGAATCCCTTATAAACGCATTCTATAAACACCTTCAGGAATGCATGGATCATGCAATCCCAAACAAAACCAAGACCCAATCCTCCAAAGGCAGACATCCTGTCTGGTGGATCCCATCCATAAACAAACTATACAATAGAAGGAGGAAGCTACTACATGATGGAGCAAAATTCCAAAAAGGGAAGGCATCTCTGATCAGTATTAGCAAAAAACTACGGGCACTCATAAAATAGTCTAAGGCCAGCTTCGAGAGAAAAATTGCACAGGGCACTAAGGATTAATCACAAGGCTTTCTTTAGTTGTTAGGAATCTGGGTGGGAATTCTCAGATATGCTCAGAATTAGTCCAAAATGACAAAAAATACACCGAACCCACAGACATTGCCAACATCCTAGCTAACAGGTTCAGCGCAAACTCCCCCCCCCCTTCCCCACCAAAAGGGCAAATATCTATCCCAGCAGAGTGCTGCCCCCCTGACATCTCAGATGCTCAGGTAAGAGCCGCCCTCTCCAAAGCAAAAAACACAGCATCAATGGGACCAGATGGTGTCCCGGGCTGCATCCTGCATGAACTCCACGAAGAACTAAACCCAAACATAAAACTACTGTTCATTCTCAGCCTTACTACAGGATATGTACCCAAAGAGTGGTGTACAGCAACAGTGGTCCCTCTCCACAAAGGTGGTGCCTCAACGGATCCTGGAAACTATCGCCCCATAAGCCTGACTAGCTTGGTCTGCAAAGCTATGGAAAGGATCATCATGGACCTCATAAATAAAGATATTGGGGACCTACAGACACTGGATCCTACCCAGTTCGACTTTAAGGGTAGATCCTGCCTCTTATACCTGGTTGATTTCTTTGAAACAGTCACCAAGGCCATTGATGAGGGGAAGGTGGTCCACACAGCCTACCTGGACCTCGCAAAAGCCTTCGATACAATACCCCACTCGGGCATTATAGATAAGCTCACCAGCTTAAATATAAACCCCTATGTCACTAGATTGGTTGCAAACTGGCTCAAGGACAGAACCCACATGGTTAGAATTGCTGGAGCCATGTCAGACTCCAAACCATTTACAAGTTGTGTCCCACAAGGCTCAGTCCTGGGACCTCTCTTGTTCGGTATATATTTCTCGGAGGTACAGGCCAACACAGAAGGACTGTGGCTGACCAAGTTCGCAGATGACTGCAAACTGGGCGCCATAATCGACTCTCCAGCCAACACAAGCATCCTCCAAAAGGGCCTCATAGAAACAGACAACTGGTGCCAGAGCCATGGCTTCAAGCTAAACGCCACAAAGTGTATAGTCATCCCCTTCGGCAAAAACAAAGTGCCCACAAATTACCATGTAGATGGTAATCCATTAAGTACGGAAGAAGTAATTAGGGACCTGGGGACCCAAATTGATAGCAATCTCTCATTCGACAACCACGTGGCCAAGGTCATCGTGCCTCTTTACTCATCCCCTCATCAGGCCCATAATTGAGTACAATGCTCCTTTTGGGATGTATCTTACCAGACACCTGCAGCAACTGGAAAGACCCCAAAAGTACCTCACCAAGAGGATCAAAGGGCGCAAACAGATGCCATATGCTGCCTGGTTAAAGAAGCTCCAGCTCTACTCAGTGGCATACCGCCTGCTCAGAGGCAATCTGTGCCTGACGTATAAAGCCATGTCCAACATGGAATTAATGGACATGCTGCACCTCAGAAAATCCAAATCCCATCGAGCTACGCGCTCGAGAGACTTGAACCTCAGCACTGAAATAAATAGGACATGCTGGAGGGACAGATTCATAACCCAGAGGCTCCCTTCACTCTGGAATAAAATCCCAGTCCAGGTTAGGCAGAGTCCCTCATTGACTTTCTTCAAGAGGAATCTTGATGAGTGGATGGGAGATCGTAGATTTACTCCGGGTATCACTTCTGTGTCACTGTTAGACAGAGGCACAGTATACTAACCTCGAAAAAGGGCATAGCAAAATTCATTTAAAATGGGTGGCGAAAGCCAAACACATTCTGGCTAGGCTTGTAAATGCCCTAGGGCAGATAGCAGAGTATGAACCTATGAACCTATGAACAAGCAGATTTAACAGCATTAATGCAAAATTTCTGTGCTTTTGGACTCTGTATGTTTTCAGTGTAACTTGTTTCTTTTCTACAGCCATATGAAATTTTAGAAACTGTAGTTGAATCAGGGAATAGTTTTGCCAGAAGCTTGATACCAAAGTCCTGGCTGTTGTAACTGTGGTGATGCAGAACACCATGATACATAGTGGTTAGTTCTGCTGCAATAACGTCTTCCTGTGTATTTTTTTAGGCAAAAAAATGCAGAAATCTTGTGAGACTGCTTTTGTGTCATTACACATTCTTGTGCTTGGATGACTCAGCATATGTTGTAATGGACTGTTGTAGTGGACTTCTTCCCCTCTTATTTGTCTTATTTGACAGCAAAGCACTGTCGACAGATTGTGCAGTTTGCCGTGTGGTCATCAGTTTTTGATAACCATGAAAAGTTTTCGGTGATCCACTCTTGCTTGAAAACACACAGCCTTCTCTTTTTTTCTCTTAGGAGTGTCTTTTAGAATTATCCAAATCCAAGGATTCAGATTTGTTACTAAAGTGTTCACTAAATTTTGAACACGACTCCATAATTAATGGTCACTAGCATCTAACAATAAGTAGACAAGTGTGTTTACCACCAAAGATTATAAATAGAATGTAAAAAAAAATGACTGGTTTCTACATAATGATTTTGAAAACAGCTAAAATTAACTGTATTTCATGCCAAAATTTTAAGTGATTTGAATTTTTGTTAATATTTATTGCCAACTTACATAACTTGCAAGATTGATCAAGAATACAGGATTATGGAATATGATTCCATTGGTATGTTAGGAACAAATGTGCAATAACAATTATGGCAATATAGGACCAAATTACTGGACAAATCTCATCCTACACTGTATGGCAATCATTTTCTGGATTGTCCAGGAGAATCCTGGACAGTTGGCAACCCTAATGAGCAAATACGGCTACTAACAGTACATGGATATCAATCTACATCAGGTTTGGCATATCCTACATCAGGTTTGGCATATCAGCTTTCCTTTGTTTTACTGCTCTGTGATGCTGTATTTGTTGAGTCATTACTTAGAATGCTTGCAGTGGCAGCTGTAGTTACATAAGTAAAGTCTGATGAAATGATGTTACGCCTTTAGCTTCATGTCTAGATGTTCGTAAAGGTGTGCATATGGGCTTGCTAGCAAATAGTTGATACTTCTGGAAGCTTTTTTTCACAGAATGTTTAAAAAATCAGTAGGAACACATTTGTAAGAGGCAGTACAGCACAGTAAATGATACTTTTACCAAGGCCTCTCAGAATTAGCTCTTCACAGTTCTTTCATTCTAAGTCAGTGGGAGGGGGGACAAAGGCCCACAAATAGGGACAATTCTAAATATTACTCTTACAAATTTAGAAAGTTGATAGAACAACAGGTTTTGTGTTAGCATGAATTTTTCTGAAGGTTATGAAGTCAAACTAGAATGTTTGTCATTATTTTATGACTTTTATCTTTAATGACTTACCAATGATTTGCCAGAAAACATAATTTTATGAAAAATGGAACAAAAGTATAAATCAAAAATCTGGGCATTCTGCAAAAATCTGTATAGTTGAGAGCTATGTTCCCAGATGTTTGCCCCTTTTCTTTGTCCTTAAGTTATCTTTTGACAACTTTACAAGCATTGAGTGACTGATGCCTTTTGTTTTGGAACAGAATTTCTTGTGGTCTATTTCTGCAATGGCATTATACTGAACATTTTGGGACAGCAGTCTTCTAGCCATCACTAGAATCACTGATGGTATTGGAGTATCTTAATCTTTGCCAATCTCAGCCTTTTAATGACTGGAGTAAACAATATTAACTTGTCTACTACCACTGAACGCGCCTGCCTTTGACTAAGGCTTTATTGTAGGTATTAAAATTCTAAATCCTTTTCAATTTGTGAAAGGTTTGCTGGTGCTAGTTTTTCTGTCAGTACGTAATGTGCCTTTTTTGTTTAGCTTGACCACTTTGGTCCTTTATAGTGTTTTTTAGCCTTATCCCCCCGGGTCTGTCACCTTCACCTATTGCTACATGCAGGTAATTTGCCAAAGGCCATTGTAAGTGAACCATTACCAATGTGTGTTTATAAATTACACCAAATTATGCTAACTGGGAATAGAGGACAATAATCTATATTTTCTGTAGGGGTAGAACCATCTCCACCTGCATGGCAGGAGGTTATACCCTCCTTACTCCCATCTTTTTTAATATTCTAACTGCTTCACTGCAGAGCTGGGAAAGGGAGCCCCCATTTGAAGCTGCATAACCAGATGCAACATGCAGTTGTTCATCATACTTGCTTTCAGACAAGTGTGATGCAGTACTAATGAGTGTAGAACAAATGGTCTCTGCCATGTATGTGTTCTGTTTGTGTTTCACTAGTCTTCAAATCCTGATTGCCACTGTTGCTTGATCATCTTGACTGCCTGACTTCAGTGACCTGCAGTCTCATACATCTTAGGGCAGGAGTGGTTATTATGCATTTAGTGATGAGAGATCCCTGTAAATTCCCTTTTTTCTTGATCATTATAGTAAAGTAAACCCTTGAAATAAACTATCAAAGCAGTTTCACAGCTAGAACATTTGAACTTGTAAAGAAGTTTTTATGACCTCTTTTATTAACATACATGTGTACATTTTGTCCAGTGGTTTTATATGAAAACTTCACAATCTGTAGAAATATTTGTAACTTTTTGCTCCAGCATTGGGAATTGTCAGAAAATGTTCTTGCAACCAGCTCACCTTCCTACTTAAAAATGTACAAGTTAGGAGCCCACATGTGATACACTGTGCAAGATGGTCAGTAAAACCTTCTCCAACCATCAGTCTATTTGTATGATCAACTAAAATTGTTTTGCTGTGGCACATCTTGCAAAAGGGGCCTGGAAGATGCATGTCTTTTGTCCCTGTTGTGTATTTTTTCTTCTTATATCCATTTCCCCTTTATGCTGTCATTTCCAAGGATCTTCAGAAAATAAGGAAGGATCTTCTAAAGATGCTCCTGGTGGCCTTCTTTTGTCCCAGACAATGTTTCTGACTTCTAATGCAACTGGCCAAGGGTAATCCCCAGAAATTACCTCACAGGGTGAGCTTGCTTACACAGGGCAATGGGTCAGTGGTTCATCCAAATGTAACGTCTTGAATGATAGCATTTTGATGCCTTTTAGGTACTTTTATTCTGAGAATCTGCTACTAGGATATTTTATTTATCAAAGTGGAAACACAAACCACCACCAAAGTTTACTGCAGTATCCAAGTTCATAAAGCTATTTCATCCACATTAATTAATGGATTTTATCACAATAACGAACAAACAGCACAGACAGTTCAAATATATTAACAATGTAACAAACATACCAATAACATTTGATTTCAACCATCACGTAGTGTAACTTCTATCCTTTCTGTTGTATATTTTAGAACTGTTAAAATAAGAGATATGTTCATTTAAACTTGGAAAACAGAAACATTAATTTCATTTGCCAGTTTAATTCCTTATGCTAAAGAAAATTTTCCCATTTGCCACCCCTTGCATTTTTATTAGTTACATGCACAATAAAAAAATAAAAAAAATCTGTTTAATTCTTGCAGTGGATGGAATGCATGTAAAGCACATTTTTTCAGATCTTTACTACTTATACTATACAGGTGTTTGTACGTACATTTAAAAGTCTTTCCGTTTTGCCCACAGTTAGGTGATTAAATTTGCCTGGATAGGGAATCACCCTCTGGTGGTCTGAAACAACAAAGATTGGGCTTTCATAGATAGATCTACATTGTTTGCACGTCCACATTTTTTCATTTGTCCTTTGTTGCATCTTGATTTACCAATTGTACAAACTAAAAGAAAAAACAACCCAGCTAGATTTTCCACTGTTATTCCGTAAAAACTATTGTACTAGAGGTAACATGGGATATATGCAAATAACTCTGATTTACCAATTGTATCAAACATATATTTTGAGATTTCTCCCCATTTGTAAACAAATTTAGGAATTTCATTCATCTTGTTGATTGAACTCTCATTAGCCAGTCCTGGTTCTCAGTGCCTGATTCCTTTTGTGTCCATGGAATACTATGATACCATACTTTTTGCTATAATGGGTTTACCCCTGTTATGTCTTTTCTTCCCATGAAAATATCCTCTTCATTATTGTTAACCATGTAATTGTGGTAACTCCTCTGTAAAGACAACTGTTTAAGGTTTTGACATTCCTCAGTAAAGAAATTCTGATTTAAAATTAATCTAAATGATCTAGATTACTGTCCTTTTACATCTTTCTTTTGATAAAGGGAATGATAAATGTTAAAATGCAAATAAATTTGCAAAGGTAAGTTTGAGATACAAGTTTGAAGCAACTCCACTACTTTCAACTTTAAGTAGCATATTATCTGAAAAAAGTCGCATGAAAACATGAGAAAGTAAACCAAACATTCTGTTGTACTTTCTAAATAAGACAAATAGGTAAATTTGGTTGTGAACTGTCAAAGGAATAAACATATCTTCTAAAAATCCAGAATACAGTTTTTAGATATGCCTTGAAGGGACTAGAAAAAAAACAAAGGCTTTCTCAAAATAGCACAATACTCATTTTGCAGTGTTTGGGGAGCAAGTGGCTCCCTTCACTACTCCTGTTAGCTATTTAAAATATTCCCCTTCAAAGGTGTAAAAAAATGTTTTGAATAACCGTTTCCATGAAGATAACTTATTTCAGTTTCATTATTATTGAAATATGCAAAATCTAATCATTTCTAAACCATTCCAAATCTGTGTTATATGAAATCATTGTGTAAAGTTGTTGCATATCGGGTGTAATATGACTATCATTCTCTGAAAATTGTTTCTTATTCTGTCTCAAAAAATCCCATGGGTCCTTCAAAATATTTAGGAATAACTTGTAGATCTTTTTTAACTTGTCTGTAAACATTGCCAAAGGTTCTGTTTTTGCTGTACTTGCAGCAATAATCAGTCTCAATAGTGGATGTATGCCTTCATTATGTACTTAAATATTGCCATGTAGGTGAATTGATTAAATCATTAAGTCTTAAATCATGCAAGACCATATCAGTTTTTTCTAAATGCACCATAAATTTTGTTTAGGGAAACAATCTGATAAACATCGGTATTCAACAAATTTGCTAAATGCTACTGAAATTTTGACAACTAGGTTTTAAGCTTTCATTATTTAATCCCCTACATCCAAACTTAATTCTTTATGAAAGTATAGTTACCAATGAGCTATGTAAGCTGCAGTTTGCCAAACCTATTCACAGATTTTATAAGCTGACTAAATTTAATTGGAAGCATTCATTGAACTCTGTAGTGATGAACAGATCTGGGTAATGAAGCCTGATAAGGGAAGTGGAATATTGTGGGGCAATTCTGATTAACACTGTTGATTATTCTAACAAAATATTAACACATCTGTTGAGTAGTAATGTTTATCAGGTTTCCCTACATTAAATATATTGTGCTTATAGAAAAATTGACCTGGTATTGCATGATTTAAGACTTGGATATTGTCACGCAGGTGAATCGATTAAATTATAAAACTTGGATAAGCCTATGATTCCTGTAATCTTTGGTTTTCCAGAAATATAAAAAGAGGTCTTCGAGCCACTACTGATGCTGATTGCTGGAAGTGAAGCAAGAAAAGAACTTTTGGCAAGGCTTTTTGATAAGTTAAAAAAAAGATTTGTATGTTAAATCTCAACATTTTGAAGGACTCTTGGAATTTTTTAGCCAGAATAAAGAATGCTATTTTCAGTGAAAGATATTCTTATTACAGCTGTTGCACAACTTTACACTGCGATTCCTCACAACACAGGTTTGGAATTGGTGTAAAAGCTGTCTTCTAATTTCAGTGGTTTGAGTAATAATGAGATTGAAACAGTAGTTACCTTATTGGAATTAATTCTTAAAAACATCTTTTATATCTATTTGAAGGAGAATATTTTAAATTGCTATCAAGAAGTAGTGATAGGGAGCCATTGTTACTCGGTCTTTGCAAACCTAGCATTTTGTTAGTGAAAGCCTCTGTTTTCTAGTCCCTTAAGTCGTATTTAAAAACTGTTTACAATATGTAGATATTTTTAGTCTTTGGATAGGTGATAAGGCAAATATAAGTGATATTTTTGCTTTGTTTTTTTAAAAGGTACATCAATTTTTTAGATTATTTTCTAGTGTTCTGATGTTACTATTAACTGTTTAGCTCTTGCATTTAAGAAAGTTAAATGCAATGGCCTGGAAGTTGATGATAATTATTCTTAACTGGGATGCAGCTGATCATTAATTATTCCAGAGTTACAGTCTTGATAAAGGTTATTATAGATATTATGTACAATTTGTATTATATGCCTTCAGTGGTCTAAGTATTTCATCAGTTGATACTTGTTCCTTTTTGAATTTCAGTTAATGCATACAAAAAAAGTTAATAGTAGTGGATTTGCTTCAAATGTACATCTCAAACCTACCTTTTCAGATATTTGCATTTTAGTAGTTGCCACTCCATATATCTAAAGAAAAGTAAAAGGACATTGTGTTAGAAAATCTAGATTAATTTCAGATCAAAATTTATTTGAGGAATGTCAAAACCTTAAAACTATTTTATTACACATGTTTTTACCATACTGACCTGGTTAATATTAAAGAAGAGATTTTCATAGGAAGAAATGACAGATCTGCCCTCTTATTAGTAAAAGATTTAGAATAGACTTGTACAAGCAAGGGTAACCTGTATTAATGAAAGAGTGGTGTTAGTGTTCAGTAAATACAAAAGAAATCAAGTGGATAATGATAAAAAATAGAAACCAGCGTTGGGTAATGAAACTTTAATCAACAAATTTGGGTAATGTTCCCAAATTTGTTTACAAAGTGGGAGAAATCTCAAGTAAGTTTGAGACAGCTGGTAAATTGAGAGGCAGCAAAGCGTATTCAGATGAGGAATCCCTTGCTTACTCCTCTCAGATTTCCTCAGACCCATAGTCTAAAGGAGAGGGAGAGGAATCTGCTAGTCCTGGCACTTTTTTTGAGAAAATTTGTTTTGGGGATACAATCTCTAGAATGATGGAAATAGTTAAATGGGATTGTGCTCAGGTTTCTGAGGTACAGAAAAGGTGGTATGAGCTCCTGCAAATAGATTCTCCCAGACCTTCTACTGTTCCTCCTGTTTTGGCTGCTTTGTTGGATGTCTTTTCTAATGCTTCTAAGCCTCCCGATTCCCAACCCCCTGCCCCCAAGAAACCTGAAAGGTTTTATAGTGTGCCTGAGGACTGTAAATTTTTATATAAGTGCCTTTTTGCTGACCCCTGTGTGGTGTCTGTGGCTTCTGACAAACTATCTCAGTTGCTATGTTCTCCTAAGTAACTGCCTTCTGATTAAGGTAGCAGAACCATGGAAAGTTTAGATAAAAAGGTTTGTACCTGTGCTACCTTAGCTTTTAGGGCTGTCAGTATCATCCCGTATGTCTAGGTACATGTTGGCTCTTCTTTCCCAGGTCTGTCAGGTAATGTTAGGGACTTCTTCCCAGGTGGCTCATCATTCCATTAAGTATAGTTATGATGCAGCAGATACTGGTGCTGCTTTTGGGTCTGTGATAAGGAGGTATTCTTGGCTTTGGCTTCAGCCTTTGCCTGATGACATTAAGGCTAATTTGATGGATGATTCTGTGGATAATAAGCACTCATTTAGAGAAGCTGCTGCTTTAAGTCTCTTCAGGATAAGGGCAAGGCTTTTCATGAACTTAAACATGTTTTTGTTTCTCCTGTACCCAAGTTTCAAAGGAATTACCCCAGTAAGCCAGCCTTTGTTCGTAGGCAATCTCACGCACCCCCAAGGGTAAGAAAGTGGGAAGCGGGCACCTCCTGATAAAGCTACTCAGACTTCTGTGCCCCAGAAGTCTCTTTTTCCTGATAAACCAGGCGTTATCCAACTATCCTATTCTTCCCAGCTACATTCCTCTCTTCATGTTTGGCTAAAGATTACTTGGGGCTCCTGGGTTCTATCCAGTATCTACCAAGGGTATTTCATGGTCCGGAAATCTCTTCCCCTCTTATGGGAATTCATCAGCCCCCTCAGGAACAGCTGCCCTCCTTTCCAGGGGTGCTTTGGGATCCCTTGACTCGGGTAACTATTCAAGAAGTTCAGTTTCCCAAAGGAGGAGAGTTTTTTTTTTTATTCCAGAATGTTTCTAGTGTCCTGGAAAGATGGGTACTTGGAGACCAATTCTAGACCTGTGTCATCTAAACACATTTCTGAAGTTCCCCTCATTTTGTATGTTGTCTCTTCAGACTTTGTTCTCTCATTTGCTTCCTCAGGCGTATATGGTGTCTCTGGACTTCAAGGACTTCATATCCCATTTCACCCCCTTTTTAGGAAGTTTTTTGTGTTTCTCTGTTGCTTTCTGGCATTTTCAATTCTCTGCTTTGTCCTTTGGCCTTTCTACTGCCCCAAGGGGGTATTCATTTGCCTTGCTTCTGTGATTGCTTTTTGCAGTGTAAGGGGGATCCAAGTCTTTGCCTACTTCGACGATGACCTATTTCGGGCATCCTCTCCAGAGACCTTATTGCAAAATCTCCATTTTGCCATTTCCTTTCTGCATTGCCTGGGGTCCAATATAAATTTCAAAAAGTCTTTTCTGACTCCTTCTCAGGATAGTGTCTTTCTGGGGAGCAGGATCCAGACTCTGCCTATGCTGGCATCCCTGCCTCCTCCCAAGGCCCTAACTTATTTATTTCTTTCATTCCCTTCTTCCCCTGGCTTCAGTAACAGCCAGGGAATTTCTGAGAGCTCTGGGGGTTCATGGACTCCACCATTCCTATGCTCCGTCTTGCCAAGTTCCACGAGAAAGTTTCAGTTTTTCTGAAGTCCGTTTATATTCAGCAGTTGGCTCTCAATCCAGGGCTTCTTTTTCATCTCCATCTTCCCCCTCAGGAGTTGTTTACAGATTCTTCAGACGTGGGGTGGGGAGCAGCACTTGGCTCCCTAAATGTGCAGGGAGTCTGGTCACTTCAATGAAATACATCAGTGTCAAAGAGATGAGAGCTATTCTGCTGGCTTTTCAGGCTTTTCATCCTCTCTTCTCCTCAGGACTTCTCAAGGTGTTTACAGACAATGCCACAGTGATGTGGTATGTAAATAAACATGGGGGAACAAGGTCTTATCTTCTTTGCCAGTTGGCACTCTTAGTGTGAGAACTAGCTATCCAGTTTCAAGCGACTCTTAAGGCAGTTTACATTCACTCAGGTCAAAAGATTGTGTCAGACTCTCTGAACAGGTCCATAACTCAATGCCATGAATGGATGCTTCACAGGGATGTATTTCTGGACATTGTCCACCAGGGGGATACTCCTCAAATAGATATTTTTGTCTCCGGTCTGAACAGACAGCTTACTGCTTTGTGTCAGAGACCCAGGTCCTCTGGCTTGAAAGGTTGACGCTTTCTCTTTTTCTTGGAAGCGGATGTGTCTTTATGCCGTCCTTTCCCTTCCCTTCATTTCAAAAGTCCTGTTCAGAATTCAACAGGATGCTCCCAAAATCTTGTTGATGACTCCCTTTTGGCCGAGACTGCATTGGTTCCCTCTTCTGCATTTAGACAAGGGCAGTCATCACAATTTACCTTACAGGATGGACCTAATCACACAAGACGAGGGATCTCTCATATATCCCCACCTGTGTACTCTTCAGCTGATACTGTGAATGATAGGATTTTGATTCCACATAGACACCTTTTTTTCTGAGAAAGTGCTAAGTGTCCAGCAGTACACCTGGCACCCCAGTACTAGGAAATCCTACCTGTCCAAATGGAAAGGTCTTTCTTTTAACCTGGATCAGTTTTGTGGATGTTCCTTTAGTTATTTCTTATCTGTGTGAACTGCTCAATGCTGGGTTGACTTATTCTTCTGTTAAGGCCCTACCCATCGGCTATCTCTGCTTGTTTGTGAACATCTTTATTTCCTCCTTTAGCATCTAGATTTGAAGCTAAACAATTCCTTAATGGCATCCTTCGTATTAGGCCTCCCAGGAAACCTGTTCCTCCTCCCTGGTATCTTAATTTTTTTTTTTTTTTGAAAAAAATTACCCAGGCTTCTTTTGAGCCTGCAGTTTCAGCTTCCTTGCAACATTGCCCTTGGAAGACTACTTTTGTTAGCCCTTACGTCTGCCAGATGAGTGTCTGAGCTTCAAGCCCTTATGGCTTTTCCTCCTCTTTTAGTGTTTCATAAGGACAGGGTATCCCCTCATACTAACTCTTTTATGTCCAAGGTGGTGAATGAATTATCCCCTAATCAGTCTATTCATTTGCCAATTTTTTCTCCTTCTCCACAGTCTGCCATTGATAAGGTCCTGCACACATTGGATGTACATAGACAACTCAGATTTTATTTAGATGAGACTAAAACTTTTTTCATAAAACTAATCAAATGTTTGATGTTATGTAGTCCAATCTCGCCTACATTCTTACCCATAGGTTCGGAGCCGAATGTCTGCTCTGACTCTGCCAAAACATTTCTAGCTCGAAGTCTTTCTATTGGCTGGGCTAAGATAGTATCCCATGCTGTACTGCTTTATATCCCCAGATCTCGTTTGGAACTCGTGTAGCTCGGACGTGGTCTCGCTCTTAAACAAAAAGCTATTTTAATAGCTATTGTTCGTTTGGTATTATTTTGTGGAAAAGTTGTGTGTGTGTGTGATTGTTTCTGTGGTATCCCACTAGCTGTTCCAACGGGCTAGGCCCATTTCAGTTAGAGGACCTAGTCTCTCCCCTTGCTTCCATGTGTTACAAACTTTCTGGTCTAAAACAGTTTAAATTAGAGGTTTTAGTCCTACCCCTGCTCTTGTGTGTGTCAGAGGATCGTTCGTTAGTTTTTTGTTAGTGGTAGTTTTTTCCCGTCCTAAGTGTGGTGTAAGTGTCAGACTGTTTTTCCAGTTGGTTCCGTACCTGTAATTTTTGTCTTGGTGATTGGGGGTAGTTGGTTACGATATCTAAAGATTCTAAGGAGCACAAGCCCTCGGGCTTTAAGAAATGCTGAAAGTGTGGCTATAAAATGTCCATTACCGATGGACATTCTATCTGTGTATATTTTCTGGGAGCAATCCATCTCCAGGGGTCATGCAGCTTCTGTCTTGCATTTAGTCCTAGGGTCCTTCAGGAAAGAAAGAATAAGTTGATTTTGAAGGGACTTCTGAAACCCTCATTCAAAGAGGGTCTGGAAACTGCTTCCAGCTCTAAAGCTAAAACCACTAAATCAAAAAAGAGGTCTCCGGCTCCTTCAGTCTCCTCAGAGCCACTGGAGAAAATAGCTAAATCAGCTTCAACATCCTCTGCTCCACCATCCTCGGGGCCGCAGGAAGTGTCAGTGGTGATGGAACCGGCATCTGCTCCAATCATGTTGGAACCTGTTCGAAGCCGATCGCCTAGTGTTAGACAAGTATCACCTGAGAGAAGGTCTCGATCTCCCTCCCTGTCCTTCAAATCCTCCAGGACGTTATCGGATGTGGATGTCAATAGAGTGGTGCAGAGACTCCTTCAGTCGCCAGTTTTGGCAAAATTGTTCTTGGCTCCATCCCAGTCTGCTCCGGAGCCCATCCTGCAGCCTACTTCGATGCTTCCTCCTCCGAGCGCATCGCAGCCTTCTGAGCTGGAGTGCGCAGCTCTGTGTGATGTCTCCAGGTCGGTTCCGATGGCCCCTCCTGGCTTATTGGTGCTGACATCCGCTCCGACCCAGTCGGCGCCATCCACGGGATTCAGGGCTCGGGATTCTTCAGTCGGACCTGAGGGAGAGGCTTCGGGACATCTCTCAGTTCCTAGTCTCCCTGTCGGTGCTTCGGCATGGAGAAGTCCAACTCCTGTCGTGGCTTCGGAGGCTGGTCGCTCCTCGGACTCAGGGGGACCAGCCTTTGAGGCCATGCGGAGTGCGCTGGCCAGATCGTCAGCGACATCATGCAGGTCAGTCATTCTGTCCCCTACTACTCTGGTGCAGGTCTCTGATCACCATCTGTCTTTAGACAGCGGAGCCCCAAGGCCTCTGGGTACCCCCATGAGTGGTCCCCAAGTTTCAGAGGGCCCCTCAGAGTGCTTGCCTGAGCCCCCTAGAAAGAAAACATGCAAGAGGAAGCACATTGACTCCCAGGATGAGTCTCTCACATCAGATACTGACCTCGAGGAATCGGAGGGGTCCCCCAAGTCATCCTCTGAGGATGTTTCTTTCTCTGACATCCTAGAGATCTTGAAACAAAGAGGTGACTGGCAGCCCAAAGCCCCCTCCGAGGAGGAGTCAGTTTTTCTGAAGGCCTTCGGTGCTCAGCCCTTCGCCTCCTGGGTGTCTCCACCCTTCGAGCTCCTGTATTTGATTTGTTGAAGGGTGTGGGAGAACCCTGACTCTGTGGAACCAGTCCCCAGGATACCCAATAAATTTCTGTTTGCTCCCCCGGGTAAGGAGTTTCTGTCCAAGGCAGTCCCTGTGGATACCATGGTGGTGGCAGCGGCCACTCAGAAGGAGTTAGCCGAGACTCCTTCCACCATCCATCCTCCTAACAAGGAGTCTAGGACCATGGACAGGTATGGGAAGTGTACCCTCTCTTCAGCAACCTTTACCTTAGTCACTGAATTATTTATCTCACTTTACACGGCTCCAGAGAGATCTCCTCAAGGAGCTTGGAGATACTCTTACGGGTAACGTTTCTGAGGCGGTGACCCAGACGGTTAACGCCCAGATGTCTACCCTCAATTCCATTGTTAACTCCTCCATGAGGCTGATTTCATATGCAGCCAAGGGAGCGAGTAGAGCAGCAAGTTCAGGAGTCGCCCTTAGGAGACAGGCCCGGATGCGTCTTTGTCATTTCGCGGAGGCCTTCAAGTCTTCATTCACCGATGCCCCTTTTGATGGTTCCTCTTTGTTCAGAACAAAGGATAAAGACACCCTCACCAGGTGCAAGCAGGAGAGAAAAACTCTGTCTGCTGTAGAAGTCCGTTTTTCCCTTCCCTCTAGGCCTTATCCCAAGGCCCAGAGGGGTGGAAAAATGTGGTTCAAGAAATCAGAGGTTTTTTCCAGGTGCACAAGGTGAGCCCCCCTCCAGAGGCAGAGGAGGGGGGGGTTATTCAAGGAGATGCTTCCCTAGAGGCAGAGGAGGCCCCCGCAACTCGGGAGACAGCGATTTCCTTTTGCGGTTCTCCCTACCATCGCTTCTGATGGGGAGGCCCCGACTGTGCGTTTCTGGAGCCAGTCGGGGGTTGAATCTCGTTATACCTGGAGGCCTGGCAAGACATCACCCAGGACCAATGGGTTTTACGAATAATTTCCGGAGGTTATGTCATTCCCTTTTCATCAGACCCCCCTCCAGTCAGAAAAATCCCAGATGTTCCACCCAGTCAAAGCGATTACGCAGCTTCAGAAGTTTTAAAGCTGCTAGAAAAAGGAGCCATCCAACATTTCCCCTCAGTCCGGATCGGATTAGGGACTTACTCAAGATTCTTTTTGGTGCCGAATACAACAGGAGACCCTGAGACCCATATTAGATCTCAGCCGATTGAACAACCATGTATAAAATTCCAAGTTCCGAATGGTCACATTGCTGGGAATAGAAGTATGGATGTGCTCCATCGACCTCAAGGATGCTTACTACCACATCAAAATGGACAGGGCATCCAGGAGTCACCTACGCTTCCGGCTGGGAGCCATTCATTTTCAGTTTCGAGCCCTGCCTTTTAGTCTCACCACAGCCCCCAGAGTGTTCACCAAATGCATGGCAGTGGTGACTGCTCACTTGAGACGTCAAGGATTCCAAGTGTTTCCATATCTGGACGACTGGCTCCTCACTGCCACCACCAGGCATCTACTAATTCAGACCAGGGACGCCACTATAAATCTGTGTCAACAGTTGGGCATAACATTGAACTGGGAAAAATCTGCCTTGTTGTCCTCACAGCATGTCACTTTTATAGGTGCAGAACTAGACACCGTCTCATGCAGGCGTTTCTACCACAGGAAAGAATCAGAGCCCTACAACAACAAGTTCATGCCCTGCTCCCTCTGAGAAGAGCGAAGGCAAGATGGCTTCTCCAACTGTTGGGGACTATGACCGCGACGATTATGTTAGTTCCTCTAGCAAGGTTACATATGAGACTCCTTCAGTGGCTTCTCTTTGCTCAGTGGTCTCTTCAGCGTCTTCCTCTTTCTCACCCTATTCTACTTATGGACAGGTACAAACAGGATCTCAGTTGGTGGCTTCGCACCAACAATCTGGACACAGGAAAGCCCTTTGTTCCAGCGCCCCCGATTGCCATGGTGACCAAGGATGCCTCCCAGATTGGGGGGGGGGGCATTATCTAGGCAGGACAGTCCAAGGCACGTGGCAAGAGCACGAGATGCATCTGCATATCAATCTCCTGGAGATGAGTGCTGTGCTGCTTGCATTGCAGGCACTTCAGAGCTTTCTTCCTCTCAGGACTATTGCAATCCACTCAGACAATATGTCAGTGGTGTGGTATCTGAACAAGCAGGGAGGAACCAAGTCATATCTCCTGTGCAGAGAGGCCATGCGAGTGTGGCAGTGAGCAGTGTCTTCCCAACATTTTCTGGTGGCAACACACATTCCGGGGAAGTCTAACATGATTGCAGATGGGCTAAGCAGAGCTATTCTGATGCCTTACGAGTGGTCCCTGATCTGTCAAGTTGCGGAACGGATTTTCCACAGGTGGGGTCAGCCTTGTTGTGACCTTTTTGCCAGCCCCCTCAATGCCAAATGCAGCAGTTACTTCATGTTGATCCTCCCTCAGGGGGAGTCACCCAGGGATGCTCTAGTCCACGATCGGCTCTCCGGTCTACTATATGCCTTCCCTCCTGTCCCCTTGCTGTTGAAGGTTATTCAGAAAGCGCAATCCTTGGGAAGCAGAATGATTCTGATTGCCCCACACTGGCCTCATCAGATTTGGCTCCCCTTTCTCCATCCCTACCTCATGGACGCTCCTTGGATTCTGAACCCACAACCAGACTTACTGACACACATGTCAGGGCAGCTCCGTCCCTCTCTGCAGACCCTCCGGTTGACAGCCTTGCTACTCCACTTCCGTCATTAGTTAGGCTACATCATTTTTCACTGGAGGTAGTTCATATTTTATCTTCCTCTCATAAGCCCTCGACCAGGAAGATTTATTCCAACAAATGGAAGAGATTTTCAATTTGGGCTCATACCCAAAGGATTGACCCTTACACGGCTCCAATTTCATCTGTTTTGGAGTTCTTGTCTATGCTTTTTCACCAGGGCTCAGCAGCCACCACCATTAAAGTCCAATTGGCAGCGATTTCTACCTTTCATGTCACAAATGAGCATAATCTGATGGCTCATAGACTCTGTAAGGCTTTCCTGAAGGGCAATCTGTTACTTCGTCCTCCGGTATGCCTTGGGATTTAAACTTTGTTCTACAGGCTCTTACTTCATCCCCCTTTGAACCTGCAGATTCTTGTGATTTAAAATTCTTGATCTTTTTAGTAGCCATCACGTCAGCCAGACGCATTTCAGAGATTCAAGCTCTATCAGTCAAACCCCCATACTTGATTTTTCATAAGGACAGGGATGTTCTTCATCTCACATTGCTGCAGTCCTTACACTTGGGTAATCCGCTGTCCTCGGTCGGCCCGAATATCAAAGTATAAGGCTGACGTCGGTCAAGGCGCTTAAGTCTGACATCAGGACGTCAGGGTACATATGCGCATGACCGACGTCATATCCTCAGTCTTTTTTGCCGCATGGTCCGATGCAGAAGCAGCATTGCAAGTGCCGTTCGGCGTTCTGAAATTTTTCGAATTCGGAGTTTCAGACCGAGTCAAAGTTGGCTAAGTACCCCGTTGGGGAATATTTTAGTTTTTTCTTGCCTCAGTGGTTTACCGGATGTCAGAAAAAGTGAATAACTGTATTTCTTGTGGGAAGCAGATACCGCATAGAGATTATCATAGTTTGTGTATTCCTTGTTTGGGGCCTGAGCACAACGTTGTTGGGTGTCGCTTTTGTGCTAGGTTCAATAAACGCACTATTAAGCGCAGGTTAGATTGTGCCAGGTTGGTCTTCGGGAAGCGGTGCAATTATAATATGCCGTCGGATGCTCCGATGCCTGCTTCTTCGAAGAAGCGCAAAGACAAAGCAGCTAAACCCAGACTTGAAGAGTCATCCGTACCGGACGCCGGTTCTTTAGTGGAGTCAGTGGAACCGGTGGTTCCGCCGGAGGCTTCTCTGGAGTCCCAGGGGGAGCCTTTGATATTGCAGGATGTGGCTTCTCAGGAGGCAGGTCAGGCTGAAGGGGCTTCTCAGGTTACTGTACTCCCCTCCCTTCCTAGGGTGGTTAGGCCCTCTCCTTCTGTTTCCAAGGCTTCTCCCAGAGGCAGGCCAGGGTTAGCTTCTGTTGGGGTCACTCCTAGCTCTTCAGGATCTGTGCCTAAGAAGCACATGCTTAAAATGGCAGAAGATTTAATTACCTTGATTAGAGGTTCTTTGCCCCCTCCTGACAAGAGGCCTAGGGTGGAACCAGAGTTGGGTACTTTTGAGCAGGCTTCAGATGTGTCAGAGTCTTCGGCTGAAGACTTGCAGGAGTATTCGCCTTATTCTGATTCTGATGTGGATGATTCTACTCCTTCTGCTTCTCCTCCAGAGGATTTTTCTTTTTCAGAGACTCTTCATTCCATGAGGGAGCATTTTAAGTGGGAAGGTCAGGACTTCTCTGATTCCAGGAAAAGGCTTAGGGAATTTTTGCTTTTGCCCCAGCATAGGCCTTTAGCTATACCACCTGTTTTGGATGTAGTGGAAGATGTGTTTGCAGAGGCTTCTCTTAATCCTGATTCTTTGCCTCCTGCTCCTGTTAAACCTGACAGGTATTACAGGGTGCCTGAGGCTCATAAATATCTTTATAAGAGTCCTAGGGCGGACCCAGAAACTGTTACTCAGGGACCTAAGGGTGTTAAGGCCTCTGTGGTAAAAAATCCGGTTCCTCCGGATAAAGAGGCCAGAGCTTTGGATAGATGGGGAAAGAAAGTCTATACTTCCTCCACCTTAGCCATGAGGGCTTTGAATTGCCAGTTTCACATGTTGAAATATCAAAATTATCTTCTTACTCAGTTGAAGTCTAAGGTAGATGCTCTGGCGGAAGGTATTGAGTGTAAAGAATTACAAGATTTGGTGCATGTCTCTGAACAGGTAGGCAAGCATTCGTTACAATGTGGTTTTGATGCTGTACAGACCTCGTCTAGGGTGGCTGCCACTGGGTCAGTTCTTCGCAGGCACGCCTGGCTGAGGGATAAGAATTTATCTGACCATGTTAAGACAAGGATTTTGGATGCTCCTTTGCAGTCTGATGTGTTGTTTGGTGCACCTGTGGAGTCAGTCTTGAAGAAAATGGAAGACAAAGCTAAGTCTATGCAGGCTGTTAAAGATTTTTTGCAAGTTCAGCCTCCGAAATTTAGTAGGAATTGGACTGCTAAGGGGTGGACGTTACCCTTCTTATGATCAGTCTAGGGGTAGATCTAGACGTGGTAGAGGCAGAGCACAGAGCTCCTTTAGGCCTAGAACAGGGAGTTCACCTGCACAATCTTCCGGTGAGGGCAGGGGTCAGTCCTTTCGTAAACAGGCCCAATGACCTACCTTTTCAGCTGCCAGATCCTTCTTGCCTGGCAGCACCTTTGGGAGGAAGGTTGGCACTCTTCAAGGAAAATTGGAGTCTGGTTACCCAAGACAGATGGGTATTAGATATCATACACCAAGGTTACAGGTTTTATTTCCATACTTTGCCGCCTTTCAAAGGCATGCCGGACGTTCCTCCTCAGCAAAGACTAGAAGCTCACAAACAAATTTCTCTGTTGCTTCAATTAGGAGCCATTCAACCGGTCCCTCTGCCAGAAGTGGGCCTAGGATTTTATTCTCGCCTGTTCCTAGTACCAAAAAAGGGGAACACGTGGAGACCAATTTTGGATTTATCTATCCTCAACACTTATTTGGACATTCCCAAGTTCAAAATGTTGACATTACAACAGCTTTTACCTCTACTGGGCAAAGACCACTGGATGGTGACTCTGGATTTCAAGGAAGCTTACCTTCATGTTCCTATCAGACTAAGCTGCAGGAAGTATCTGCGTTTTCGGGCTGGGACTTCTCATTATCAGTTCTCTGCATTGCCCTTTGGCTTATCTACTGCGCCCAGAGCGTTCACAAAAGTTCTGGCTCCAGTGATAGCTTTCTTCAGGCTAAGAGGAATACAGATCTATCCTTATTTGGACGATTGCCTGATTCTGGCCCAAGGCAGGGACGAACTTCTTCATCATTTACAGTATGTGGTAGCAGTGCTAAGATGCCTGGGGTATTCTGTGAACGAAATAAAGTCCAGTCTAGTACCCTCTCAGGACATGTGCTTTCTGGGTGTGAGACTGAATACAGCATCCCAGATGGCCTTTTTGACCCCGGACAAACAAAAGAATCTTTCTCTGTACTTCCGTCAATTGTCTCATCAGTCCAGGCTGACTGCAAGGACAGTCCTTCAAGCCTTGGGGTTCATGGCATCTTGTATTCTAGTGCTTCCCAATGCCAGACTGCATATGAGGAAGCTGCAATGGTATCTCAAAAATGTATGGACACAGCACTGCCAAGATATGGACACTGTCATTCAGATAATACCTTGCATTCAAAAGGAATTTTTGTGGTGGGCTCAGGAATGTCACCTAAACAAGGGACTCTCTGTGACCCGGCCAGAGGCGAGTCAGATTCTTATGACAGATGCCTCAAACAAAGCTTGGGGAGCTCATCTAAATGGAAAATGGGTACAAGACACGTGGCCTGCCAGACTTCAACATCTACATATCAACTTGAAGGAGATGTTAGCAGTCCAATTTGCATTAACAGCTTTCAAAGATTTACTCCTTCCAGGGCAGGTGTTGGTTCTAACAGACAACACAACTGTCATGTGGTACATCAACAAGCAAGGGGGGACACATTCTTATCCTCTATGCAGGCAAGCAATGATTTTGTGGGAGACTGCTCTCAGTTTACAGCTGCATCTTCAAGCAAGGTTTCTGCCGGGAGCACAGAACTCCTTAGCAGATGTGTTAAGCAGAAGAATTATGGATCCCCACGAGTGGAAATTGGATCCTCATGTATTTCAGAAATTGACAGTGTCATGGGGAACTCCAGACATAGATCTGTTCGCTTCTCCACTGAACCACCAGCTGCCAAAGTTTTGCACAAAAAGGTTTTATCCAACAGCTTGGAAAGTGGATGCTCTTTCTTTCAATTGGAGCAAGCTTCATGTGTATGCCTTTCCACCTCTGCCTCTCCTCCCAAAGATACTCCTAAAGGTCAGACAGGACAAGCCAAAGATGATCCTAATAGCTCCGGATTGGCCTCGACAGCACTGGTACCCATTACTGAGAAGTCTGGTACGGGAACCTCCATGGCCTTTGCCTTCAATTCCACACCTACTGTCTCAGGAAGCCGGTGATTTACTCAATGTCAAGCTCCACTCTATTCACCTAACAGCCTGGCATATTCTGTTTTAAACCCTGGAGGGTCTCAGCTTCCACAGCAAGTTTTGAATGTTATTTTGGAGGCCAGAAGGCCTAGTACAAGGAAAGTGTACGCAGATAAATGGAAGAGATTTTTATTTTGGAGTACAGCAAAGGAATTTGATGTTTCTAAACCTAATTTAAGTGTGGCCCTTCAATATCTTGCTGAGTTACTGGACAAAGGTTTGTCTTTCTCTTCCATTAAGGTTCATGCTGCAGCGATTTCGGCACATTATGACTGTGTCCCGCCTTTGTTTTCTCATCCTTTGTTTAAGCAATTCCTTAGAGGGGCAAAGAATTTAAGACCCCCACGTAGAGCTCCTACTCCTGCTTGGGATCTCAATTTTGTGTTGGAGAAACTTACTCTACAACCTTTTGAGCCTGCAGCTACTGCCGAATTGAAATATTTATCATGGAAGACTGCTTTTTTGTTGGCCATTACCTCTGCGAGAAGGGTTTCTGAATTACAGGCCCTTATGGCAGTTGAGCCTTTCTTAATTTTCCATAAGGATAGAGTATCTTTGCGGACTAACCCTTCCTTTATGCCTAAAGTGGTTTCTAGTGTGGCTTTAAACCAAACTATTCATTTGCCTACTTTTTATGCAAACCCCCAAAATAAAGGGGAAAAGATTTTGCACACTTTGGATATACACAGGCAGTTGCGTTATTATTTGAGCAGAACTAAAGGGTTCAGGCAGTCTCAGCAGTTGTTTGTTTCTTTTGCTTTGGGTTCTCAGGGCAAACCTGTGTCAAAACAAACTATTTCTAAGTGGATTGGGTTTTGTATTGCTTTCTGTTATTCCCATCATGGTAAGGAGATTCCAGCTGGGATTAGGCCTCATTCCACTAGGGCTACTGCCACTTCTACAGCCTTTTTAAGGGGGGTGGCAACTAAAGATATTTTGGAGGCAGCTACTTGGAGTTCAGTGCATACTTTCTCCAAGCATTACCACCTTCCTCTTTACTCTAAATCTAGGGCTGGTTTTGCCACTGCAATTTTGCAGGGCATTTTGACAGCCCCTCCTGCTTTATAGCTTTGCCATCCTCCCTTACCTCTGCTTTGGGATTCTACCCAAGTGTAAGGACTGCAGCAATGTGAGATGAAGAACATAGTACAGTTTTGTACCTACCATAAATGTAGATGTTCGAAGATCTACATTGCTGCAGTCCAATTTTCCCTCCCTCCTTCCCCTCTATAGTTAGAGGCAGTTGTGTGGTTTTGGGTTATGAATTCTGTGGATATTGTATATATTGTACATAGGTTTAGTGCTAGGGTGGTTGGCTGTTTTTTGTTGTCTTTTGGTTTTGACCTTTCTTTTAGGGCCTTCTGACATCTGGGGCAAGAAAAGACTGAGGATATGACGTCGGTCATGCGCATATGTACCCTGACGTCCTGATGTCAGACTTAAGCGCCTTGACCGACGTCAGCCTTATACTTTGATATTCGGGCCGACCGAGGACAGCGGATTACCCAAGTGTAAGGACTGCAGCAATGTAGATCTTCGAACATCTACATTTATGGTAGGTACAAAACTGTACTTTTCTCTTAGACCGAACCCCTCCTTTCTTCCCAAAGTGGCGTCAATCAGTAACCTTAATCAATCCATTGAATTGCCAGTGTTTTTTCCCCAGTTCTTAAACAAGGCAGAATTCAAATTCCATCAATTTGGATGTACACAGACAACTACGTTTTTATCTGCACAGAACGAAAAACCTCAGAAAATCTGATCAGTTGTTTGTTTCCTTTTCAGAAAACAGAATAGGGTCTCCTGTTTCCAAAGTCACTCTGTTCAGGTGGATCTCCAGCTGTATTTCCTTTGTTTATTCCTCAGGGGGTAAAGATTTACCATTTCCGGTGATGGCTCACTCTACTCTGTATCTACATCTACAGCCTATCAGGCCAGATTGTCTATGGATGATATTTGTGCTGTGACTACTTGGGCATCTCCTCACACCTTTGTTACTCATTACAAGTTGGATGTGGTATCTAGGGGCAGGTCTTCCTTTGGTTCCACAGTGCTCAGGAGTATTTTCCACTGAGCCTCCCAGGATTTAGGTGCTATGGACGCTGTTTCACTGGTAAGAATGTAGGCGAGATGGGACTACATAACATCAAGACGTTATGTACTCACTATAACGTTCGATGTATGTAGTCCATCTCGCCTCACATTCTTACTTACCCCCCCTCCTTCCACCTTCCTGGAAGATCTGGAGGTTAGGCCTGGTTTCAGAGTTCCCTTCATTCTTGGTTTGTTCTTCCTTTCCTTGGGTGTTATGCATGGAGAATGAGTGCTGGGGTTCGCAGCAAACTAGATCTGGGGATATAGAGCAGTGCAGCATGGGATACCATCTTAGCCCAGCCAATAGAAAGACTTTGAGCTTGAAAAGTTTTGGCCGAGTCGAAGCCGACATTCAGTTCCGAACCCACAGATAATAATGTGAGGTGAGATGGATTACATACATCGAACGTTATGGTGAGTTCATAACTTCTTGTTTCCTTTCATGGTAGGTCCATAGGATTGGCTATGTCCAAGCAAACTGTTCTTGAATTTCTAAAGCCATTTCTTTTTGTTTTTCCTTTCATGGGAAGTGCCTACTTTCTTCTATTAAGGCTCATTCTACTAGAGCTGTGGCTTCTTCTGGTGCTGTTTTCAAGTGGTTGGATACTAACCGTATTTGTGAGGCAGCTACCTGGACTTGTGTGCATATGTTTACAAAGTACTACAAGTTGGATGGAATTTCCAGAGCCAGCACTGGTTTGCTAGGGCCATCCTTCATGGCTTCGTAGAGGGCTCTGATCGTCCTTCCTCCTCATCCTCTTCTTCCTGAGCTTTGACACTCTCCCTATTGTTATGAGTATTGCAACAGTGAAATGGAAGGACAAAGTACAGTTGTATAAAATCTTACTGTAACAATAATGTCCTTCTCTCACTGTTGCAGTGCTCACACCCTTTGGTCCATTTCACTTCTGGATGTGCTGTTACCTCTCTACCCCTTGGACTGGAGTTCCTACCGGGGCTCTCATTTCTGAGGATGGTACGTCTGGATGTCACCTTGCCCAATGTTATGCGAGGAGCATGTGTGTGTGACGTACAGTGTACCTTAAAGTAACCTAAGGCTTTAGTATATTGGCTGGATGTCTGGACACCCTTGACAGGGGATCCCTATTGTTATGAATACTGCAACAGTGAAGAGAAGGACATCTACCGTTCTGGTAAGATTTTGCACAGCTGTACTTTCTGCATTACTTGTGTTATCTTGGCTTACACTTCTATAAAGATATACTGTTCAGATATTTTTTCCTTTTTCCATCAGATCTTCCTCCTGCTTTTTCTTTTAAAATTAAGGAAGTTTTGCTCATTGACCCACCCAAACAAAGTGTAGCTTCTTATTAAAGTTAACTCAGGCTCCCTTTGATTGAGCAGCTAGCACTTTTTAGCTAGAAGACAGTTTTGTTGGTAGCCTTAACCTCTGCTAGAAAGGTATCAGTGTTACAGGATTTTATTTGTATTAAACCTTTCTTGGCCTTTCAGAAGGACAGGGTGAGTCTCAAAACAATCCCTTCCTTTATGCCAAAGGTATTCTCTGAGTATGCCCTTAAACAATTCAGCTCCCTTCCTATTACACTAATCCACAAAATGAGAGAGAGATTCATTGCTTAGATTTTCACAGGCACTTAAAGACTTACAAAAAGCAAATCAATTTTTTGTTTGTTATGGTGAGAAGAAAATGGCTAGCCAGTTTCTAAACAAATTATTTATGGACGGCTTTCTCTTTCTATATAATTATGTTCTACCCATGACAAGCACCTTCCAGTTCATGTAAAAAAAAAAACACACTCTACCAGGGCATTTGCTACTTAAGGAACATTTTTGAAAGGAGTGGACACTTGGAAAATTCTAGTAGCTGCTACTTGGTCCTCTGTTCACCCATTTATCAAACATTAAACGGGATGTTTTCTTTAGATACAGAAATGGATTTGCCAAAGCTGTTCTGCAAGGCAACTTGGACTCTGGTTCAGCTCCCAGCATGCATTTTCTGTGAACTTTTGGAATCATCCCATTGTTGAGGAGTACCCAAACAGTGATCTTAAGAAAAACATTATGCAGTTGTGTAACTTACTCCTTTAGATGTTCAAATAGATCACTATTGCAGTAGTACCTAAACCCACCCTGCATTCCTCTTAGTCGCTACTTTTTCTGGCTGGGATATAGTATCTTGTGCCAGTTATTTTCTGCCTTACTTTCTAGTCAAGAACTTGACTTGGAGCTGTAGGCTTCAGCCTCCAATCTGTGCAGTAAGAAAGCTCATGAGATTTTGTCTGTATGTCATACTTATACTAGCATGTCTACTTTTGCTAAGGATGGCTGAATGGTACACAAGGAAGGAGCCTGAGCTTTGTAGATGGGCTGGATTTGCGGATATCCTAACAAATAAGCCCAATTTTGTGAGGAATACTGCAAGAGTGATCTATTCAAACATCTGACATTATGGTAAGTTAAATATACAACTGTATTGCCCAAAGTACCCTGAGTCGAAGCGGAGTTATAAATGACACAGATGGCAGTTTGTAGAGGAACGTATAATTTTGCATTCTTCTGCACTGTATGATTCTTTTTATGCCTTACACCAGGGAAAAATTTGTTTTGGTGAAATTGGCAAATAGAATCCAATCAGACTAGGCCTATAATAGTGTAGCAGGAGATGCAGACCCTCATAGACACTTAGATGCCTTTGAATTTGTATCATAGCTGCAGTTAGCACAGCTGAAAATCCAGGACAAGTGGAATAAATCCATGCTGGCAAAGCAGATCAACCTCCACTTGTTAATGTCTTAGTTGTTATAGCACTCTGATTATTCCTGACTTTGAGAAGCTAGGGACTTAGTACAGTGATGTGTATGCAGACAAGCAAATGAGCATTCATTGTTACCAAGCCTGCTTGTGATGGTAAGGAACTGAGATTGCACCATCACACCTCTTAACATACTCTCAGTCCAAAACCCAGCAATTGATAAATTAAGCAGCACCAAAATTTTTGTTTCGCTCACCAGAAATGGGGCCTCCCATAGACAAACCATTTTACAGCATATGCATGTTGACAGTTCCAGATTCTAAAACAAAATAGCATGAGCATTGAATATCTTGGGCACTGGGGACTTGCTGCATGCCTTCCTACTCCTACCTCTGATACTGAGGGTATTGTAAAAGTTCAAAATGGGCAAAGTAAATTTCTTTCTGATTGCCCTCCCTCACCAGTGACCAATTAAGTCCCGATTGTCAGTTAATTTTTGAACGGGAGGGTCTTCACAAGCTCTTCCACAAATGCACTCTCCAAACCTGGATAGGCTACCTCTAAGCACCTCAACCCAAAAGACCTTAAAACTAGCAGTCTGAATCCTCTTGGGCTGTTACCAAGGATCAACTCTCAAAAGAACAGATGGGATCCAACTGAAAATTCGTCAGAAGGGAGGTCTTGTTGGCTAAATGGAAATGTTCCTTTTAGCACTGTTTGAGGGGGATAGTCCTTCACGGAGACCAAGGAGTCAGAGGTCTTTCAGCATTAGAGTTCTGTATAAACAGCCTTTCTTGCACTTCTATTAAGTTATACATTTTATCAGATGTTCTTCATCTCACATTGCTGCAGTCCTTACACTTGGGTATAGCGCTGTCCTCGGTCGGCCCGAATACCAAAGTATATGGCTGACGTCGGTCACGGCGCATTAAACTGACGCCAGGACGTCAGGGTATAAATGCGCATGACCGACGTCATATCCTCAGTCTTTTTTGCCGCGTGGTCCGATGCAGAAGCAAATTTGCGAGTGCAGGTTGGCGTCCTGAGATTTTCCGAAACCGGAGTTTCAGACCGAATCCAAGTTGGCTAAGTACCCCGTTGGGGAATATTTTGGTTTTTTCTTGCCTCAGTATTTTACCGGATGTCAGAAAAAGTAAATAACTGTATTTCTTGTGGGAAACAGATACCACATAGGGACTACCACAACTTGTGTATACCGTGTTTAGGGCCTGAGCACGACGTTGTTGGGTGTTCCTCTTGTGCTAGATTTAACAAACGTACCATAAAGAGGAGATTAGACTGCGCTAGGTTAGTCTTCGGGAAGCGGTGCAATTACAAAATGCCGTCGGATGCTCCGACGCCCGCTACCTCGAAGAAACGCAAGGACAAAACACCTAGGCCTAGGTTAGAAGAACCAGCCGACCCGGTCGTCGGTTCTTTAGAGGGCACGGTTGTGCCAGAGGCCCAAACAGAAGTTTCCCTAGAGTCCCAGGGGGAGACTTTATTGTTACAGGATGTGTCTTCACAGGAGGTAGGCCAGGCTGAAGGGGCTTCTCAGGTAGCTGTTCTCCCCTCTCTGCCTAAGGTGGTTAGGCCTTCCCCTACTGTTACAAAGGCTTCTTCCAAGGGTAGGCCAGGTTTAGCTGTAGCAGGTGCTCCTCCTAGTACTTCAGGCCCTGTGCCCAAGAGACATATGCTTAAGATGGCTGAAGATTTAATTACTATGATTAGGGGTTCTATGCCCCCTCCTGACAAAAGGCCTAGGATGGATCCTGAATTTGGGAATTTTGAACAGGATTCTGATATTTCGGAGTCTTCGGCTGAAGATTTACAGGAGTTTTCTCATTATTCTGATTCTGATGTGGATGACACCACTCCTTCTGCTTCTCCTCCTGAGGATTTTTCATTCTCAGAGACTCTCCATTCCATGAGGGAGCATTTTAAATGGGAAGGTCAGGATTTCTCTGATTCCAGGAAAAGACTTAGGGAATTTTTGTTTTTACCCCAGCATAGGCCTTTAGCTATACCCCCTGTTCTTTCAGTGGTGGAAGATGTTTTTGCAGAAGCTTCCCTTAACCCTGATTCTTTACCTCCCGCTCCTGTTAAACCGGACAGATACTATAGGGTGCCTGAAGCTCACAAGTATCTTTTTAAAAGCCCTAGGGCAGATCCAGAGACAGTTACTCAGGGGCCTAAAGGGGTTAAGGCTTCTGTGGCTAAAAATCCAGTTCCTCAGGACAAAGAGGCAAGAGCTTTAGACAGATGGGGTAAGAAAGTGTATACTTCTTCAACTTTAGCCATGAGGGCTTTGAATTGTCAATTCCACATGCTGAGATATCAGATCTATCTCCTTTCACAGTTAAAGTCTAAGGTAGATGCTCTGGCAGAAGGTATTGAATGTAAGGAGTTACAAGATCTGGTACATGTGTCTGAACAGGTGGGTAAGCATTCCTTACAATGTGGTTTTGATGCTGTACAGGCCTCTTCCAGGGTGGCTGCCACTGGTACTGTCCTTCGCAGGCACGCCTGGCTAAGGGATCAGAATTTAGCTGAGCATGTTAAGTCAAGGATCTTGGATGCCCCTTTACAATCTGATGTGTTGTTTGGTTCGCCTGTTGAAGCAGTTTTAAAGAAAATGGAGGACAAAGCTAAATCTATGCACACTGTTAAAGATTTTTTACAGGTTCAACCTCCAAAGTTTAGCAGAAACTGGCCAAGCAAGGCGTGGACATATCCTTCTTATGATTCCCAGTCTAGGGGTAGGTCTAGACGGGCTAGGGGCAGAGCTCAGGGTTCCTTTAGATCCAGGACAGGGGGCTCACCTGCACAGCCTTCAGGGGAGGGCAGGGGTCAGCCCTTTCGTAGACAGACCCAATGACCTACCTTTTCAACTGCCAGAACCTTCACGTCTGACAGCACCTTTAGGAGGAAGACTGACACTTTTCAAGGAGAACTGGAGTTTAATTACCCAAGACAGATGGGTATTGGATATCATTCACCACGGTTACAGATTTTATTTCCATACCTTACCACCTTTCAAGGGCATGCCAGATATTCCGCACCAACACAGATTGGAAGCTCACAGACAAATATCCATATTGACACAGATAGGGGCCATACAACCGGTGCCTATGGCAGAAAGGGGCCTAGGATTTTACTCTCGCCTATTCCTAGTACCAAAAAAGGGGAACACGTGGAGACCAATTCTGGATTTGTCTATCCTCAACACCTTTCTGGACATCCCCAAGTTCAAGATGCTGACATTGCAACAGCTTTTACCCCTCCTGGGCAAGGATCACTGGATGGTAACTTTGGATCTCAAAGAGGCTTACCTTCATGTTCCTATCACTCTAGGCTGCAGGAAGTATCTGCGTTTTCGAGCTGGAAATTCACACTATCAATTCTCTGCATTGCCCTTTGGCTTATCTACTGCACCCAGAGTATTCACAAAGGTCCTGGCTCCAGTGATAGCTTTTTTCAGACGGAAAGGAATACAGATCTATCCTTATTTGGACGATTGCCTGATTCTGGCTCAGGGCAAGGACGAGCTTCTACAGCATTTAAAGTATGTGATAGCAGTGCTAAGATGCCTAGGGTATTCTGTGAACGAAACAAAGTCCAGTCTAGTACCCTCTCAGGACATGTGCTTTCTGGGTGTGAGACTGAATACAGCAGCCCAGATGGCCTTTTTGACCCCGGACAAACAAAAGAATCTTTCCCTTTACTTCCAGCAACTATCGCATCAGTCCGGGCTGACTGCAAGGACAGTCCTTCAAGCCTTAGGGTTCATGGCATCTTGTATTCTGGTGCTTCCCAATGCCAAACTGCATATGAGGAAGCTACAATGGTATCTCAAGAATCTATGGACACAACACTGCCAGGATCTGGACACTGTCATTCCAATAATACCTTGCATCCAAAAGGAATTCTTGTGGTGGGCTCAGCAATGTCACCTAAACAAGGGACTTTCTGTGACCCGGCCGGAGGCAAGTCAGATTCTAACAACAGATGCCTCAGACAAAGCTTGGGGGGCTCATCTCAATGGAAAATGGATACAGGACAAGTGGCCTGCCAGACTACAACATCTACATATCAACCTAAAGGAGATGTTAGCAGTCCAGTTTGCATTAACAGCTTTCAAGGAATTACTTCTTCCGGGACAGGTGTTGATTCTAACAGACAACACAACCGTCATGTGGTACATCAACAAGCAAGGGGGTACACATTCTTACCCTCTATGCAGGCAAGCAATGATTTTGTGGGACACTGCTCTCAGTTTACAACTGGATCTTCAGGCAAGGTTTCTGCCGGGAGTGCAGAACTCCTTAGCAGATGTGTTAAGCAGACAAATCATGGATCCCCACGAGTGGAAACTGGATCCTCAGGTATTTCAGCAATTAACAGTGTCATGGGGAACACCAGACATAGATCTGTTCGCTTCTCCTCTAAACCACCAGCTGCCAAAGTTTTGCACAAAAAGGATACACCAGGCAGCTTGGAAAATGGATGCTCTTTCTTTCAGTTGGAAAAATCTTCATGTATATGCCTTTCCACCACTTCCTCTACTTCTAAAGGTTCTGCTAAAGGTAAGCCAGGACAAACCAAGAATGATCCTGATAGCTCCAGATTGGCCCCGACAGCATTGGTACCCACTACTGAGAAATCTAATAAGGAAACCACCGTGGCCCCTGCCTTTGATTCCTCAACTGTTGTCTCAAAAGGACGGTCATTTACTCAATGTCAAGCTTCACTCTCTTCATCTCACAGCATGGCATATCCTGTTTTAGCTCATAGCAGGGCTCAACTACCTCAACAAGTTTTGAATGTGATTATGGAAGCTAGGAGACCTAGTACAAGGAAAGTGTATGCGGACAAGTGGAAGAGATTTTTGCTTTGGAGTGCAGCAAAGGGTGTGGATGTTTCTGAGCCTGATTTAAGTGTGGCTCTTCTATATCTTACTGAGTTATTGGACAAGGGTTTGTCCTTCTCTTCCATTAAAATTCATGCTGCAGCAATTTCAGCTCACTATGACTGTGATCCACCTTTGTTTTCTCATTCTTTGTTCAAGCAATTTCTCAGAGGGGCAAAGAACATAAGACCTCCACGAAGAGCTCCTACTCCTGCTTGGGACCTCAATTATGTGTTGGAAAAGCTCACTCTGCCACCTTTTGAGCCTGCAGCTACGGCCGAGTTAAAATATTTGTCATGGAAGACTGCTTTTTTGTTGGCCATTACCTCTGCAAGAAGGGTTTCTGAATTGCAGGCCCTTATGGCTGTTGAGCCTTTCTTGATTTTCCATAAGGATAGGGTATCTTTACGCACTAACCCTTCCTTTATGCCTAAGGTGGTTTCAAGTGTGTCTTTAAACCAGACTATTCATTTACCTACCTTTTATGCAGACCCCCAAAACAAGGGGGAAAAGATTTTGCATACTTTGGACGTGCACAGACAGTTACGCTACTACTTAGATAGGACTAAGGGTTTCAGGCAGTCGCAACAGTTGTTTGTTTCTTTTGCTTTAGGTGCTCAGGGCAAGCCTGTGTCAAAACAAACTCTTTCTAAATGGATTGGGTTTTGCATTGCATTTTGTTATTCTCAGCATGGCAAGCAGATCCCAACAGGGATTAGACCTCATTCCACTAGGGCTACTGCCACCTCTACAGCTTTTCTAAGGGGAGTGTCAACTAAGGACATTTTGGAGGCAGCTACTTGGAGTTCAGTACATACTTTCTCTAAGCACTACCACCTTCCTCTCTACTCTAAATCTAGGGCTGGGTTTGCCACTGCTATTTTACAGGGCATTTTGACAGCTCCTGCTTCTCTTTGATTTGCCATCCTCCCTTACCTCTGCTTTGGGAATCTACCCAAGTGTAAGGACTGCAGCAATGTGAGATGAAGAACATAGTACAGTTTTGTACCTACCATAAATGTAGATGTTCGAAGATCCACATTGCTGCAGTCCAATTTACCCTCCCTCCTTCCCCTCTGTGTTTGGGGGTGGTTGTGTGGTTAGTTTAGTACTTTATTAGATAATTGTTAGAAGTTGTACATAGTTTGGGTGTGGGGGTGTTTAGTGTTTGGTAATTTTGTGATTTTACCCTGTTTAGGGTCTTCTGACATCTGGGGCAAGAAAAGACTGAGGATATGACGTCGGTCATGCGCATTTATACCCTGACGTCCTGGCGTCAGTTTAATGCGCCGTGACCGACGTCAGCCATATACTTTGGTATTCGGGCCGACCGAGGACAGCGCTATACCCAAGTGTAAGGACTGCAGCAATGTGGATCTTCGAACATCTACATTTATGGTAGGTACAAAACTGTACTTTATTGCTTGTATTCCCATAGATCTTGCCTTGTTTTACAACACTGTGGTTAGTAACCATTCAAAGGAGTATTGCATCTGAAATTTGCTAAGATGCCCATGCCTCCCCATGTGGCTGTAACTTTGTGACTAAAAAACTAAACATAGCCCCCTTTGAACCAAGTTAGTCAGTGACCCTTAAACTTCTAGTCTGGAAAAAGTTTTTTTTTTTTTTGATACTATCACTTTAGCTAGTAGTACTTTCTAGTTGCAGATCCTGTTGTGTAAAGAGCTTTACCCATTTTGTTTTCCCACAGGGACAAGGTGAGTCTGTGAAACGACTCTTCTCTCATGCCTAAGATGGCATCTGAGCTAGCACTGCAGGCTGTCCAGCTTTCCTGTTTTTTTAACACCTTTATTAAGTTATCACCTAAGGCATAGGCAAACCTTAACTGAAAACAGACCATTTTAACATTTTTCATTTAATTATAATACATCACAAATTTTTTTTTGTACTATCATCAATCCAGCTTTACCAAAACTTGCTTAATTAATGCCTTCCCTTAAACCTCACTCCTCCTCCTCCTGAACATCATTATGCATGTAAAGTTCCCACAGTTTCCATTTAGATGTCCTTCTATTCATATGCTGCAGTATTCATAACATAAGGGAATCTGACCAGTATCCAAAAGTCTACATGCTACTGCAAGGTATGTGCTACGCTGCACAACATAATGCTTATGTCTGACATAAAGAGATGTCTGGTATAAAGTGGACGTCAGCACGCACCTACCTCAGAACTTTTCTGCCACCTGTCTGATTGACTGCTCCAGACGTTTGCTCGCCCGAACTGTTGTGTGTTGTGTTCCAGTTATTAGATAAGTACCGTTTGGGGATTTTTCTTTATTTTTGCTGCTGCTTGCTTGCTGGGTTCATGTCAGCTAGGAAGGCCAAGTGTCATTGTAGAAGGCAGATTCCACATAAAGAAGACACCCATGATCTTTGCTTCTTTTGTCTAGGCCCAGAACACGACAAATTGAGTGTGCTATTTGCAAGTCCTTCATCCCTAAGACCCAGAACATGACAAATAGAGTGTGCTATTTTTGAGTCCCTCATCCCTAAGACCCTCAGGAGTCTGTTAGCATCTTTAAAATTATACTTGGAAAACCAGAACCTTAAGCGTGTAGCAAGCGAGATGGATGTGATGGGCCATTTGGATGAGCCAGTACTGAAGGCGGCCAAGAAATCGCAGCCTGAGCTTTCTGCTGCACCCTCTCTTCCAATCATTTCTCCTGAGGCCAGCGTAGGTCCTGAGGCTGTACCAGAGGTGGTGGATGTACCTTCAGGGCTTCCACTGTGGTACTCGCTGAAGTCCACCGGCACGTCTGTGAGGGAAGGGCAGGCATTTGATCAGGGTGATAAGGGGGAACCTGGGCTCATTACCTCTGAAGACCCTTGTGGAGTATCACAAATCATGGTGCATGAAGATTTGCTTTTGGATATCATCAAATGTAGGCCGACGTCCAGTTTTTCCACTTTTCACTGTATGGAATCCCCAAAAAAGAAGGCTAAAACTAAATGCGTGTCTCCTGCTACTCCTCAGCAGCTTCCTGATTGGCACACGTTTTTCTCAAAACCTCTTTAATGGCCTTATGGCCCTTCACCAGTGTTCTCCTTCAGCTATCCCTCTGCAGGCCTTTTTCTCCTCCCACAACCTTCAAAATGACTGCTGCTGACACTTCTTCAGAAGAGGTGGATTCCTCTGAAGAGGAGTCCTTGGCCGACTCCACACAGTTGGCTTCCCTCTTAGGGTGTGCTTCCGCAGAGGAGGAATCTAATATTGCAGATTCCCCTAGGGAGGATATTTCCTTTGGAGAGACCATTCTCAAAATGAAAGATTTCTTCAAGTGGGACTGCTCCCACACATTCAGAAGAGGTACTGTAACCTCCTGCAGATGGATTCACCATCTCCTTCTGCTATCCCTCCAGTCCTGCCTTTCTGGATGTCTTTTCAGCTGCCTTCAAATGTCCAGACTCACAGCCTGCTGCCCATAAGCATCCAGACAGGTTCTATAAGGTACCTGAGGACTACAATTTTCTTTTCAAGGCTCCTCCTGCTGATCTGGCTACTATATCTGTTTCTATAGAAAAGGCTTTGAAATTGCTACCATCCACTTCCCTGTTACCCTCTAATATGGAAAGTAAGGTCATGGAATGTTTGGGTAAGAAGGCCTACACTTCTGCCACTTTGGCCTTCCGGGCAATTAATTATCAGACCCACATGGCAAAGTACTTCCTGGCCCTTCTGGCTGATGTGTGGAAAATGTTGACAGATATCCTGGATTCCCCAGCTAAACTAAATTGGAAGCTACTCTTAATTCATCTGCACAAGTGACTAGGCGCTCCAAGTGCAGTTGTGATGCTGATGATGCCTCCGCTAGGACGGCTGCCACTGGGTCGGTCCTTAGAAGATACTTTTGGCTTAGGTTGCAACCTCTGCCTGAAGATTTCAAGGCCAAATTGTTGGATGCACCCTTAGATAAGAAAGCCTTATTTGGTAGTTCAGCAGCGGAAATATTCAGAACTCTACAGGAGAAAGGAAAGGAGTTGCAGGACCTTAAACACATTCTTGTATCTCCAGTTCCAAAGGAATTACCTGGTTAAGACTGCCTTTGTAAGAAAACTATCCCTGTCCTCCTCCTCTTAAAGTAAGAGGGGATCTAGAAGCCAGGCACTGTGTGACTACCAGCCACCAGGGCCATCCACTCCCTCGTCTCTTCATCTCAGGCTCTCTCTTGCTGCTTGGAAGCTGATTACTCAGGACTCTTGGGTCCTGTCCATAATCAAGATATGGTATTTCATGGTTTGATAAAAATTTCCCTCATTCAGAGAGATCCCCCCGCAAAGATCACTTGAGTTTCTTCCCTCAAGTCATCTTGGACCTGGTTTCTCGGGGAACTATCCAGGAGGTTCCCACTTCGCAGCACGTAAAGGGATTTTACTCAAGGATGTTCTTGGTCCCCAGGAAGGATGGACCTTGGAGACCCATCCTGGACCTTTCCCAGTTAAACACCTTTCTCAAAGTCCCATCTTTTCGCATGTTGACTTTTCCTTCCCTTCTCCCTCTCATTCTTCCCCAGGTGTTCATGGTGTCCTTAAACATAAAAGATGCCTACTTTCACATTCCAATCCACCTGCTGTTCAGAAAATGTTTTCATTTTTCTGTTTGCTTCCTTGCATTTTCAGTTTTATGCTTTGCCCTTTAGTCTCTCTATGGTGCCAAGGGTTTTCACATTCTCCTGTTAGAGCTTTCTGTAGATTTCAGGGAATTCAAATCTTTCCTTACCTTGATGACCTTTCGATTCAGGCACAGTCCCCAGGATGACTTCAGGAAAGTCTTTCCTTTACTAAAGCCCTTTTACAGAGTTTAGGGTTCATCATAAACTTCCAGAAGTCTTCTCTCGCCCCTTCACAGGATCACATTTTCCTGGGGTGCAGGATACAGACAGACAAAATGTTAGCCTGTCTTCCCATAGAGAAGGTCGTGTTTCTGACTTCCTATTTTCAGAGCATCATTCCTCTTCAGTCATTGACAGCCAGGGACTTCCTCCGTCTCCTTGGGTACATGGGATCCACTATCCCCATGATACTCTTAGCAAGACTACACATGAGGGAAGTTGCAATGGTGGATGCAACACTCACATCCTTTAGAGTTCCTGATCTCACTCCATCCTTGCATAAAAAGGGAACTAGACTGGTGGAATCCTATAGGTAAACTAAAACCCTTGTCTACCTCTGCATCCTCCCCTTCTTTCCCTAGAGGTATTTACAGATACTTCAGACACAGGTTGGGGTGCACCACTTCAAGCCGGGAGGGTCAGAGATGTTTGGTCTCCCAAACAGGCACAGGAGCATATCAATGTAAAGGAGATGAGGGAACTAATTTATGCCCTGCAAATCTTCAAAAGCAACTTAGTTCTGGGAGTACTAAGGTTGTTCGCAGACAACACCACAGCTCTTTGGTACATCAACAAGCAGGGGGGAATGAAGGCTTACATTCTGTGCAGACTAGCCCTACTCGCCTGGGAGTTAGCGCAGAATACAGTGGCAGACTCTTTAAGGAGGTCCATGACCTACTATCATGAATGGATGTTGCACAAGGATGTGTTTCTGGACCTAATCCATTGTTATAGTATGCCTCAGGTAGATCATTTTGCCTTCCCCAAGAATAGACAGCTTCCAAAGTTTTGTGCCAGGGTCTGACATCCCTTGGTGTGTAAGGTGGACACTCTATCTTTCTCTTGGAAAATAATGTTTCTGTATGCATTCCCCCCTTGCCTCTTCTACAAAAGGTCCTACTGAAGATTCAGCAGGATCAGCCAAAAATCTTGTTGGTGACTCCCTTTTGGCCAAGGCATCACTTGTTCCCCCTTCTGCACCTAGCCAGGGGCAGTCATCACAAGTTATCCCACAGGATGTATCTACTCAGACAGGACAAAGGGACCCTAGTACATCTACAACTATCAACCCTGAACCAGATCTTATGGTTGATGGTTTTAATCCCTTATAGACACCTTTTTTTTTATAGGATATACTACAAGTTCTGCAGGAGGCCAGAAAACCTGCAACTAGGAAATGGTTTTCCATGTGGTGTCACAAAAAAGACCTACAGCACTGTCAGTTGATAGTATCTGTATGAATTGATGAGGGCTGGGTTGTCCTATTCTTTGTTGAAGGCTCACCTTTCAGCCATCTCAGCCTGCCTGCCTGTGTCTCCACGTTTGGCCTCTAGGCTAGAGGAAAAGTTGTTCCTTAAAAGCATCCTTCATATCAGACCACCAAGGAAACCACTACCACCTCCTTGGGATCTCAATTTTGTGTTAGAGAAGCTTACTCTGGGACCTTTTGAGCCAGCAAGCTCTTATCCCTGCAGCATTGCACCTGGAAAGCTGTTTTGCTAGTGGCCATTACCTCTGCTAGAAGGGTTTTGGAGTTATAGGCCCTGATATCCAACCCCCCTTCACTGTCTTTCACAGAGAGAGGTTTTCTCTGCACAGTAACCCTACTTTTATGCCCAAGATCTATTAACCTGCCTACCTTTTTTCCTTCCTCTTTTTCAAAATTGCACATTTTGAGTATGCACAGACAGCTCAGATACTATCTTGATAAAACCAAGCCTATATGCAAGCCTGATTACCTGTTTGTCTCTTATCATCCAAGAGCTCTGGGTCTATCACTTTCCAAGCAAACTATTTATTTTCAACTGGATTTCTGAAGCTATTTTTTTTTTTTTGTTATTTGTCTTATGTTAAGAGCTTTACTTCCCCAGTGAAGGCTCACTCAACGAGAGCAGTCTCTTCCTTGGGGGCATTCTTTAAAGGTTTGAACATTGGCTCTATTCTGGAAGCAGCCACCTGGTCCTCTGTCCATACTTTCACTAAACACTACAAGCTTGACAGCATCTCCCGTTCCAGAGCTGGGTTTGCAAGAGCAATCCTACATGGATTTGTAGAAAAAGCGTCTGCTCATCCTCCTGTTGTAATTGTCCCAAGCTTGAGCTTTGGCATTCTCCTTGATGTTATGAATACTGCAGCATTTGAATAGAAGGACATAGAATAGTTGTGTAAAATCATAACCATAGCTGTCCTATATGCTGCAGTATTGATTTCCCCTTGCCTTCCACTGATGCTTGCCTATTTTTTCCCTGCTGATATGCTTCACAACTAGGATCTCATGCTTATGCTGGCCGGCATACACTTCTGAGGTAGGTGCGTGCTGATGTCCGCTTTATACCCGATGTCTCTTTATAGCTGATGTACACGTTATGTTGTGTAGCGTAGTGTGTACCTTACAGTAGCGCATAGACTTTTGGATACTGAATGGACGTACGAGTCAGCCGGAGACTGGACTCCCTTATGTTTTGAAATACCGCAGCATATAAAAGAGAACATCTATGGTTATGGTAAGGTTTTACACAAATATTCTTTATTTTTGGATGCAGATCCAGCTTAGGGTTCTGTTGGTACCATCCCGGGGGGAACATACCGACCATTGCCCACTCTTTCTTTCCACTTCTTTCGCCTGTTGCAGTCTATCCTTTGGCTCAGACAGTGTTGGGTCAGACTCATTCTGAAGCATCACCTCTGATGCCGACTGGTTTTATCAACTTCATTGACATCTTCCATATCCCTTTCAACTTTGATACCCTCTGATCAGGAAGAGACTGAGAACTTTAGCATCAGTGCTGACTGCCACGGGGAGCGTTTGACACACAGATTCTCAGAGCCATCTTTTCCTGTTGGTGCTTCGGCACTAGACAGCTTGGGTGTGAGGATGCTAGGGGTTGAGGTTTCTTTCTCCTCTTTGGATCTCTCTGTTCTGGTGACAGCTTTAGCCTTTGAGGTTGTTGAAAAGGGTTTGGGTTTACCCAAACAGAGGATGCATTCTCCCAAATTGGTTCCACCTAAGCCCTGACTAGATCCTGCAACGTCATAATCTTTTCATCCTGCCAGGCAAGGACAGTCCACACAGTAGGCTTCTGAAACAACTTGCTACATCAGCTGCCATTCAGATTCTGAATAGTCTGTCCCTTCAACAAAGTCAGTTCACAAGAAACAGACGAGCAAGTGAAAGTACATAGACTTCTCCCCAGAGTCATTCACAGAGGATACAGATTTGGGTAAAGGTGCAAGTTTACCCAAGTCCTCCTTGGAATATGTCACCTTTGGCGAAATTCTTGTACTGAAGAAGCAGAGAGGGAGATGGTCCCCCGAAGATCCCTCTCCAGATGATCTATATTTTTTGAAACCTTTGGTTCCAGCCCAGTATCATCCTGCGTGGTGGTGGTTGTTCTTTCAGCTTTTCCCAGTAAGGGGTCGCCACAGCAGAACTCCGGTCCACTAATGATTGGCAGTAGATTTTTACGGTGCCGAGGTGCCAGCCCGACACCCAACCTTCAATGAAGACATGCCCACGCATGTCTTTCAAATGCTACTCGACCATGGGGAGGACATGCAGACTCCACACATTAATCCTCTATGGCACACCGGGCTTGGAAGGACTCTGACTTGGTGGAGCCAGTCCTCAAGAACCCAGACAGGATTTTGACAGCTCTGAAAGAACAGGAAGCATTGTGCTACTGAAAAGGAATTGTCTGAAGAGAGTTCCTCTGTCCATCCCCCTGAAAGGGTGTCTGTGGCATTGGACAGGTTTGGAAATACTCATCAGCAATCTTTGCACTCGGGTCATTGCATTATCTTGCTCATGTTGTCAGATTTCAGAGAGCCTTGTCTAAAGAAATTTACAAAGTCTTTCTGGTGTGTTGTCTGTGGATCTCCAAACATCTGTCAACTCCCAGCTATCAGTTCTGCAGTCAACATCAAATGTAGCAGTGACTCTCATTTTTAACACAGCTGATGGCTCAGCGAGAGCAGCAGGCACAGGTCTTATAGTCAGACGGCATGCCTGGATGGGTCTTTGTGATTGTGAATAAGGCTTCATGACATCCTTCATCATTGCCCTCTAAGACAGCTCCACGTTTTTTGGGCCCAGATTGAAAGACACATTAACCAGGAGCCAGCAAGATGGCAATACTGTCTCTGCAGTATGCATTTGTTTTTCCACCCCTCAAAGATCTTGTTCCAGGAATTGGAGAGCTGGGAAAAGATGTTGTTTCATAAGTCACAAAGTTCTTACCAGAATTATTCTGGTGATAAACTTCCATGTGGCAGAGGTTGAGGGAATCCTAAAGGACAATCAACCTAGAGGCAGAGGCGGACCACATAATCAGGGTTTCCACAGTCCCTTTGTTAATTTCTCCAAATCTTTTGGGTTTCTAATACCAAGATGGGAATGGACCCCATTCCTAAGTCAAAGTACGATTAAAGTTCATGAAATTAGTATTGTTTCACACCTTGATGTCAGCCAAAAGTGCTCTTCGCAGCACCCGCAATGTGCCCAGTAATGACATGTATTGGTAGTGTATCTAAATGTGATTGTAGACTCTTTTTTTTTTTAAGACCTGTTGCTCCTCCTACTGTCTGGGTTTTCTTCTTCCACATTGCTCTAGTTTCTGCTTGCAGATCCTGATATTTTATGAATTTGTCTCTCTCTGTACGCAGGACACTGCAGTCACTGGGTGTGGTGAGATCAATGCTACTTTTGTTTTTTCCTGGACCACTATATCCAGTTTTCTAGCATCTATCTTTTGAACTATTGGCAGTGGATGATCCCTTGTGATGTAGACTTGATCATTTTCTATGATGCTTTTTGGCTCATGTTTCCAGTGTTTTTCAGCCACTTCAACACCATAATGTTTGCATAATCCCCAGTGCAACAGTCTTGCCACATCATTATGCCTTTCAGTATACAGTCCTTCTGCCATTAGTATGTCACAACTAGCAACTAGGTGTGCGACAGTTTCCAACTCTGTTTTACAAAACCTAAATTTGTCTGTTTCTCCCACATGTTCAATGGACTTTGTAAATCAACTTGTACGTAGCTTGCTATCTTGTGCCGCCAATATTAACCTTTCATCTCTTGGTTTGAATTCACCTCTCCTTAACCATTCCAGCATTCGTTCCATATCAACATGAGGTTCTTTCAGAAGTTTTCTATACTTGCAACTATATTTATGCATTTTCCACATTTCTTGCCTTTTCATTTGATCCTTCATCTCATATTCTTTTTTGTTTTTTTTGGCACATTTAGTTGCTGTCTGATTTTTATCTACTTTGGTTTGATTTCCCTTCCTGCTTGACGGCGATATGCTTCTGCTAAGTTAAGCAGGGAAGTAATCTTAGATTTATTCTCCTCATGTTTAAAAACTTTCCCTACTTTTGGGTCTTATGAGGTCAGCAGATGTGTGGGAGTCCCACGATTGCAGATCTATGCATGTAATCAATTTCAAGAAGGCCCATCCCTCCTTCGGAACAGGGAATATATAATCTTGGTATGCACAGAATTTTATAAATCGTTTGGGGAGCATGAAACATCCTTCTTGTTTTAATATCTAATTTATCCAAGATGTTTTGGGGCCAATCAATCACTCCAAATCTGTAAGTTAGGACAGGAAAAGCAAATTGGTTTATAGCTTGGAATTTGTTCTTAGTAGTCAGTGCTGTTTCAGGATTAATTTGTCTTCTAAAATATTCCTTACTGCATTTTACTCACATTTGTTCATTTTTTATTGCTGATCCTTCATCAGTTCCCAAGGATTTATACACTCCCTCTTGCTCAAGTTCTTTTATATCACATTCTTGTCCCAAACTGATGTTTTCCTGGTGCTGCAGTGTTCCTGCTTTAAAGGTTGCTTTTGCACACTCATCAAGACCAAATAACATTCGTACATCATCTGAAAAAGTTTTGACAACCTGCAGCTCTGCTTTCAGTTCCTCATCTGATGAGCTGTACAGTTTTAAATCATCGACAAACAGAAGATAAGTCTTTGTTGTTTTCTAGGAGCCAAATTATAGTCATGGCCTTAGCTGTTAAATAAATAGCTTAATGGGTTAAGGGCAAGGCAGAGCAACAACGGTGACAGGGAGTCAGCCTGGAATATCCCCCTTTGAATTTTTATCCCTGGGATAATAATTTGTCGTTTATCATGGTTTAATTGCAAAGTGGTCTGTCATTGTTTCATAGTTACTGTAACGTAGTCTATCAGTGTAGGGATGTATCTTGTACTTTTTTAAGCACTCTTTTATCCATGAATGTGGGATACTATCAAATGCTTTTTTGTAGTCAATCCATGCCATACTTAGATTCTTCCCCTTTTTACAGTTCTGCACTATGACTTCAACAGCAAATGATCCTTTGTTCCATATGACTTTCTTTTATTGCCCTTTGTTCTACTGCCATAATTGAGTTTTCTTCTAAATGGCTATAAACTCTTGTCAGATTGGTGTCTGTTCAGGGTGCACATATAAATAGTTCTTACTCACGGCTAGGTCTTCATGCAAAGATGTTAATACTTTTAACCAAAAGTTAGGCACTGCATCTGGGCCTGGGGTTTTCCAGTTAGAGACTTTTCTTAACTTTGTTTCAATGTCTCTGGCTGTTACTTCATCCCATTTCATACCCTGTACCTTTAAACTTATTCTTTCTTTTACTTCCATTTATCATCTTTGTTGTGTTCCACAGGATCTTCATAGATACTTATCCAAAATGCATCTATTTCTTCTTTTTTTGGCGGTCTTTCACTTCCTTTTACCTTGTTTCCCAATGTTCTATAAAACTTTTTTGGGTCATCACTAAATTGCCTAGTTTGTACTTTTCCGTTATATTTGCCTGTGTATCTTCTAAGTTTTTCTACCTGTGCTGAAATTTTTAATTTATTTGCTATAGTGCATGATTGTCTGTTCTAATACTGTGCGCTGCTTGTATCACTTCTGTCTTTCTTAGTGTTTTGGTTGATCATTTCCTCTTCTATAGTCTTCTTACAGTGACACTTCTTGTCTTACTTGCTTTATATTTTTCTCTATTTGATACTTCCATGATTTCTCCCCTTCCTTTTCCTCACTACCCTGTGCTCTTGTGGTAGAACTTATTAAGTTAGCTGCACAGTAACATATGCGGTTTACGTCTGTTATATCACATGGATCTCTGTGGACAGTCCTAATTACTGTGTTCATTTGTTTTATCAGACTTCTGACTTTTGGGGTTTTATTGACCTTCTGCAGTCTATTTCTTTCATTGATTTTAATACATCTATCCATGTCCATTAACTCAAGCAACTCTTCCCTTAGGTCATTTTCTTCAAGACTGAGGGCACATCCTTTTTTTCCTTTACCTAGAGACTCTATCCATGTCCCTGAAGGGTTCCCCCACTTCTGCATACTGGAGGCAGTCAGGGGGCACTTATCCCTGCACCCCCAAGCTTGGCAAGATTTAACAAGAAACACTTGGGTACAAAATATAATTTCCAGAGGGTATTCCATTCTCTTTTCTTGTCTTCCCATAAAGAAGGTGATTCCCAATGTTCCACTTAGTCAGTGGGAACCAGCAGGAGTGGAAATTTTAAAGCTGCTAGAGTTATCCAACCTGTCCCCAAAGACCAATTAGGATCTGGAGTCCATTCAAAGTTCTTTTTAGTTCTAAAGAAAAAACTGAGGACCTCAGACCAGTTCTGGATCTCTGTCATCTCGAGCAGTTTGTAAAACAGATAACATTCCAGATGGTCACAATTCAGTGCATATTGCCTCTTCTGAGGAAGGATGATTTGAATGTACTTGATAGATCTCCTGGATGGTTCATATGTGAAAATAGAGAAGCAGTCCAGGAGATTTCTCAGTTTCTGACTGGGAGGTAATCACTTACAGTTCAGAGCCCTGCCATTCAGTCTCATCAAAGCCCCCCAGGGTGTTCATCAAGATAATGGCAGTGGTAGTGGCACTCTTGTGCATGCTTGTGATTTCAAGTCTTCCCCTACCTAGATGATTGGCTCCTAACTGCGACATCCAGGCATATTCTGTTACACCATCTGGACCTTCTCCTCCAGTGCTTAGATCTCTGTATAACAGTGAATTTTCAAAAGTGTCAGATGGAATTTATTGGATACCACCTAGATAGTACTCTGAAAATTGTCAGTCTCCCACAACACAGAGTTTGCTGTTTGTGTCTGACGGCCATACAGTTAATGCATCATCCCCACCCTCCAGCAAGATTAATACTACATGTATTAGGTCTCATGGCTTCCTCCGTTCTAATGATTCCAATGGC